>NC_051224.1:4990000-5110000 GCF_015220715.1 Pygocentrus nattereri
CACTTCAAAAAATTTGTTTACTGATACTTTAAACAGTCTTTACTCACTGATATCAGTATCAGTTGTCAACTCATTATTTTATTACTTAAACTTATAACTCATAACTCATTACTTTCTTGCCAATATTCTTAATTGCTGTAATTAATTGCTGTTGAAACAAGAATTCTCTTTCGTGTGGTTTTCAAAACAGGGTGACATTCCCAAATGTGGGTCACCTACAAAGCATTTTAAGACACATTAGTGGTGCTTTATCAGTCGCATTTTCGCCGATGCAGCTAAATCTGTATAACTGTAATATCGCTGTTAGGCACAAGCATCTATCCTCTGCAAACAACGTGTATAACGTTGGTATGACGTGTAACCTGCTGTATTCAGTGGTGTAATCAACTGAGAACTGTTTTTCATAGTACAGAACTCGTTTAAGCATAAAACTTTTTCAATAATAAGAATATAAATAAGCCCCGAAACTGCTGCTTGTCATTATTACAGCACACTCACACTGCACGACACTACAGGATCTCACTATTGATGTTTGATGGTGGATTGAGTCACATGGAATATCCACATCATTGGTCATCTCAGTTCTAGATTCAGGGCCAAAAGAGCAGCTTCTAGTCAGTCAATAACTACTTAAAATCTTCATAGAAAAGCACTATCAAAATGCTAACTGCTGCATAATATTCATATATATCCATTTCCATTTTAGACCATTTGTGTTGGTCCATTCATTGTAAACAATGGCTGGCATGTTCAAATCATCTAAAAAACAAAGGCAAATGACAAAAACAGAGATACAGCAAGGAGATGCATATGTTTAAACCTGTGTGTTCGTAGATCTGCTGATACCGCTGCCTGAAAAATGTGATTGCATATTTACAGCAGAGTAATACTTAGTCATGGTGAAGACTGTCTCAAAAGTTATGCCGAGGGAGGGGTGGTTCAGTTTCTTGTGAGAAAGGTGGTGAACAAAAACTGGAGGAAAATGTAATGGATGTAACATGAGGTGGGAAATAAAAAAAAGCACCGCCAATGAAATAGATTGGGACACTCTTGAGCGGCTGCACTTGAGTCTAAGCCATGCCCCACGGAATGTAATGGAGCACCAATCAACACTGGGATGAGCTGAAGTGGTGTGAGTGACCCAGAACCAACTGCAATATAGGCTTAATCCAGGTCACAGAAACAGGTTAATGTCCGGGTCTATCTGAATCTGGATGTATTCAGCCAAAGAAATAAACCTTTTCTCCGCTAGAGAAACTACATTACCAGCAACAAACAAGCCTGACGACTGATTTTTGGGTTGGAATACCCTCTAAGTTTTCCTAGTGTCGTGCTTTATGCCACCTCTCACACTCATTCATGCGTGTAAAGTAAGCGAATGTGTTCATGTGTCTTTGGGTGTGCACTTAGGTAAATACCTCACATCCTGGTCAAGGGAGTTTAGCATGACGCACATGAGCAAACAGATACAGAAACATTTCAGCACACTGATGTTAGAAAGCTGTCTACAGCTAAACTTAATACCAGTTACTACACAAAATGTTTTAGCCATTTAAAGATCCACACACCATTTACTAGCACCGATACAGAGGCATTTCCACAGTAACCGCACCTTAAAAAAACACGTCTGCTCTTCACTTCACCTTGACAAAGTCAAATGAGTCCTGTACCAAGGTCAGCTGCAGCATCGTGCTCGAGTCAGATGCTGAAGGTGAGTAGATTTTTGTTTGTGAATGTGAATGAGAAGAAGAGCAAAGTGGACAGACAGGCAGAACTACTTGCTCTCACCGTGGCTGCAGTTTGTCTAGACTCTCGTTGAAGTGGTTGTTGAGGAAAAGATCTAAGGCCTCCATGCAGTCCTCTAGGCATGTCCGTAAGGAAGTCTGTGTGGAGCTGTGATGAGACGTACACACACATATACAAAGAACATAGAATGATCATGTTAATACATCAGGGTCCTATTCTCACACACACACACACACACACACACACACACACACACACACACACACACACACACACACACACTTTCTAAGCTGCTTATCCTTCTGGGTCACAGGCCAACTCACACATCATTGGCAAGTAAAACCATCTGATATTAGAATCATTCTCACAAAACGGCTTCAAACCACGCACATAAATGTATTAATAATCACAGAGATAAACAACATTCACGTGATTTAGTAGATGATTTGGAGCTCTACATGTCATAAGACAAAGCAAACTTTGTTTTTTATTTCAAAGTCTTTTTTTCATTTTTAAGGCATATTTTACCTTCATTCTTCTTTCTGCAATGTGTCCTCCATATCAATTCCTCACACCAATATTTAGCATGCAGACTGCTTCTACAGACACTAGTGAAAGAATGGGTCGCTCTCAGGAGCTCAGTGAATTCAAGCATGGTACCGTGATCGGACGCCGCCTGTGTAACAAGTCCAGTCGTGAAATTTCCTCACTACTAAATATTCCACAGTCAACTGTCAGTGGGATTATAACAAAGTGGAAGAGATTGGGAACGACAGCAACTCAGCCACGAAGTGGTTGGCCATGTAAAATGACAGAGCGGGGTCAGCGGATGCTGAGGGGCATAGTGCGCAGAGGTCACCGACTTTTGGCAGAGTCAATCACTACAGACCTCCAAACTTCATGTGGCCTTCAGATCAGCTCAAGAACAGCGTAGAGAGCTTCATGGAATGGGTTTCCATGGCCGAGCAGCTGCATCCAAGCCTTACATCACCAAGCGCAATGCAAAGCGTCAAATGCAGTGGTGTAAAGCGCTGCCACTGGACTCTAGAGCAGTGGAGACGTCTTCTCTGGAATGACCAATCACGCTTCTCCGTCTGGCAATCCGATGGACGAATCTGGGTTTGGCAGTTGCCAGGAGACGGGACTTGTCTGACTGCATTGTGCAAAGTGTAAAGTTTGGCAGAGGGGGGATCATGGTGTGGGCTTGTTTTTCAGCAGTTGGGCTCGGCCCCTTAGTTCCAGTGAAAGGAACTCTTAATGCTTCAGCACCAAGAGATTTCGGACAATTTCATGCTCCCAACTCTGTGGAAACAGTTTGGGGACGGCCCCTTCCTGTTCCAACATGACTGCGCACCAGTGCACAAAGCAGGTCCATAAAGACATGGATGAACTTAATTGGCCTGCACAGAGTCCTCAACCCCACAGAACACTAAGGATGAATGAATTAGATCGGAGACTGCGAGCCAGGCCTTCTCACCCAACATCAGTGTCTGACCTCACAAATGCGCTTCTGGAAGAACGGTCAAAAATTCCCGTAAACACATTCCTAACCCTTGTGGAAAACCTTCCCAGAAGAGTTGAAGCTGTTATAGCTGCAAAAGGTGGGCCGACATCATATTAAACCCTATGGATTAAGAATGGGATGTCACTCCAGTTCATATGCATGTGAAGGCAGACGACCAAATACTTTTGGAAATATAGTGTATATAAATATATACATACACTTTTTAAGTAGAGAAGTGATTTAAAAAAAAAAAAAAATTATATATTACTTTCAACTGATTCTCTTTCATGTCTTCCTAGCAAATTCTAAGTAAATCAAAGCAAAAAAAGTTACGCGATCAATATAAAAACCTCAGCTGCTGTCAATGTTTTGTGGTAATGAGGTAGAAATCGCAAAATACTACATTTTCATAACTAAATATACAGTTGTATACAAAGGTTTGGGAAATGTGATGACAGACAGATAATCACATCAATGAAAAATCTCTGTTCTAAACAGAGATCATTCTAAAGACACTCTTGCCTAATGAAATCATCTTAAGTACATACATTATATATATATATATATAATGTTTCTCTGAGATTGTTTGAAGAATATTGTAAAGATTATTTAACTTGTAGATGATTTTACTTACAAAACTTATTGTTTTGTTCTGTTGACTGAATCTTATTCTATCGGTAGATAGTTTAGCTTGTTTCCAGCATTATTGTTTGAAATAATCCAATTATCTCCCAACAGAATGAGTCAGTTTCTCTGGATAAAATGACTTAAAACAAGTTTTAAAAAAAAAATATTGTAAGTAAAATTACAAGTTGAATTATGTTTGCATTCTTACAACAATCCCAGAATGATCATTTTTACATATAATGATAAGATTCAGGATGTTTTCACTTGCCAACATGTGTTTAATCAACATCAATTACTGGAATTTACAACTCATTACAATGATCTGTGGCAAATTTTCATAGTGGTCAGGTCCTATTTTATAAACATTGTGTACAGAAGAATGCTAGAGAAAATGAAGGTCGTCTGTGTCACGCAAACACAGAGCATAAGTAAAGGATAAAAAATTAATAAGCGACTTCTTAGCCTTTGAAACACTGGCCTTTATCAATTATGAATCATCCCTTATGACACAGTATAGCATGGCTGGTCCTATAAAAAGCCGATCCATTAACTGAGTATTAGCAGATATAGTGTTAATTAACACAGCAAATGTAGAGATGTTCATAACATCCCATTAATTATTACAGAGAGGAATTTATGAACAACATCATACAGCATGCAAAACACACCTGCTGGCCACTCGAAACACTGACTTTTTAGGCCCACCTTAGAGCTTCCACCCTAAATTCAGTTCATGAGAGCCTTGCTATTGTCGGGACCAAGAGCTATTTTCTCCTTTCCCAAAGCCCCAACATATGAGGTTTAAATACTAAGTCTATTCTGTACTGTGGTTTTGTTCTGATTATTGTCTAATCACTTTCAAAAATAAACAAAAGTAAAAGAGTATTCAACCAAACAACCAATCCAGACAACCAAATGCAAAGATCATCATAAAGCATCCTTCTTTATATCCCATTTCGGGGCGAGCTCTTCCCCCCCTCCCCTTGGTATATGTCCCTGAATCACCTCTTGGTTCCCATTACGTCTTGGTTCATCAAGTCTTTGGTAAACCTTTATTTCCCACCACTCTTAAGATATATTTTTAAATAGAAGTTTCTCATCCTTTCTGTATCAAGTCATTCTGACCTCCTCAAGGCCTTTAGTTGGGCACTTTCCTCATTAATTTGGTTTATGGGCGAGCTTTTGCCAGTCCTTATCTAGTCTTCTAATTAGGAGCTCGCAGGCAGTGTTTCTCAGGCTTCTCCAGATGCCTTATCAAAAAACCCTTTTATGTAATGCACTGACTGGACCTGGGTCAGAAGTTCCTCCTGTCCCATACATGCAAACATTAGGCCCGTTTTCTGCTGAAGAGATCTGTCTGCCTCAGCTATATGACTATAACTTCATTTCAATCATTTCTAAGTGAATTATTTTTTACATGACTACAAATTATTTTAGTAATTTTAAAGTAATCATTTTTGAGGAGACTCTCATTAAACCTCCACACTATTTAGCTGATGAGCTGAATCAGGTGTGTTTAATGAGGCAGTGTGCTGAAGTCTGCAGTGTTTTGGGTCGTGAGGACTAGAGTCTGACCTGTAGCACAACTGCGGTCACACACAGTTTCACAACAACTTATTCATGTTCAACGTCAGGGTATTTTTAAGAGTTGGTTACATTTCCGTCGTCTCACGAAGCAAATCATCTCAAACACATTCAGTGGTGGGCTCTGGGGTGGTCAGTCCATTGTTCTGCGAACACCAACAGTTTCTATGACCGATTTTTAAATTTTCTTCTGTGTTGTCCATTTCCTTTTCTCTGCTTCTTGATGGCTACACACCCTTTCGAATTCAGTGTGGAGTCTCCTCACAGTGGAAGGATGGACAGAAAACACCCACATCTAAAGCAAGAGCAGAGCTTGATCTCTCCCTCTCTACTCTAGAGAAAAGTCCAGTTTTGGAAACTCTTCTCACTTCTATTCCTTTGACTTTCCACTTTTTTTCCCAATATGCAAATGTATCATCTTCTATCAGATCTGTGAAATACCTCATGAAAAATTAGCAGCACCTACCGAGGGGCTTTTTTCACTAGAAATTAAACAAGGGAAGGGTAGTCTCCATCACTGGTACAGGACTGTACCCAGTTCTTGTCAAAGAGCGCCTCTTGCCAGGAAACATTTAGGTACTGGATGATCCTCTACCAAGCAGTGACACCACCATGCTTGATAAACTTGTACCAGGACCACAAACACCACCACACCGTTACCATTTCAGTGTCAATGCAGTGTTGAGAACGGTCCAACAGCCAATTAACATCCGGCCATCCTCAGAGGGGAGAGGGGGTGGCTGACAAACTGTGTACAACAACGGATGGGCTACAGTCTGTAACACATCTATACAGTGGACCTCTCAGGTGTGAGGAACTCAAAGTGTCCTGTGAGTGGAAGCATACACAAGGCATGTCTAATAAAGGGGACAGTGAATAAAAACACAGCTGGTCTTAAGGACCCAAAGTCTTTTTACTTTACTGCACACACATCTACTGCTGGGAAATCTGTCACATGGAGGCAACACCGCCCAGCTGAGGCATACACACACTCACAGAGCGCACACACACACTGCAAGGTGTCTCGTGTTTGCTCTGAGTAACTAGCCTACAGTCCATGACAAATTATTACTCAGGTGCTCACACGAATAAATGCCAGATAGCTGCCGTCACTATGCAGCTTCCCCAAGAACTTATGATTTATTGTTCTCACCACACAGTCTCATGGGTGTTTGAAGGGAAGGCAGAAGGGTGCGCTGCAGTACTCCCTATCCACAAAAGGAGGCCTTGGACTAAAACCATTTGTGATCTACTGTACTGACCTAAGCACTGACAATGCCCACAATAAACTTCTTAGTTCCACGGTGCTGCCTCTGCAGGAGAAGCAAAGCACACTCAACCTCTGTTTAAAGCCAGCACAGCAGCTGTTTATTGCAATGGTTCTCAGGTCTTCAGGAACCTGTAGATGGTTCAGGTTTTTTGCGAGGCAAAAACCCTGAGGACTGGTCTGAGAACCACTGATTTACTGCTGTATTGGTTCATTCTTTAGGACATTTTAACACAAGATAAAGGACCGTTGCTGTTTTCTAATTAGGTCAAAGAATGTTGCTTTTATCCCTAACAGCACAAGTGCCTCTCTCTCATTAGCTCGAACCAGCAGCACAGGTGTCCAGCAGCACAGGTGTCTGGGGAGTTGGAACAAAATCCTGGGGAGGATTCTTACTTTCTGCATCTGGAACTTTCCACCTCTGCCCCACAGCCACGACACACTAACACAAGCGCGATGTGACGTAATTTATCATATTGCTGCCCCCCCAACACCATTTTAAAAGTCCAGTCCACAGTGTGACCCCCACTCTCACACAGTTACACAAAGTAGCTCCACACAAGACATTACACAACGAGGAAGGAAGAGAGAGAGAGAGAGAGAGAGAGAGAGAGAGAGAGAGAGAGAGAACAAATACGCAACTGAACAAGCTGCAAGTTTCACCACAGACCATCTGAATCAGCTAATTTGACTGAGGACTAAACTGCAGCTCTGTCAGTGTGAAGTTCAGTTGGCTCGACAGCAGAAACTAAAGTCAACACCGCGCTCCTCTGTCGTGTCACTGTTGCATCACGTTTAAATGTTACGGTAGGACCCGTGAACACCAACAGGCTGCATTCCCCCCATTTAGAAAGGCTTAGTACAGCCAACAGCCAGGCAGGTAACGCTTCGCTTAACTCGCGGTGAGGATGAAGCGAAGCAGCTGCTGCTCGAGGCCACTTACTTGGCGGTCCCAGGTGCGTCTTTCCCGTTGGGCATGATTTCCCCACCTCCGTGCCGTGTGCGTGCGAGAGTGCGTGAGTGTGTCCAGCCGAACACCTGTCAGAAAGCAGCGTCGCCCTCCAAACCGCGGATGCCTTCAGAGAACGGGGCTGGCGATGATTCCCGTGGACAAACAAACGAGGCGCATTGAGTTCGACTTTTCTCGACGACTTCAGAGCGAACTAGTTGGGCGATGAAGAGGAGGGGGGGAAGAAGGTGTGGACTTGTGTGTGTCCAGCAGGGCTGGTCCAGTGACTGCTCGAGCTGCTGTCGTCGTTTCTCCTGGAACAGAAAAAGAAAAGGTCTCTTTTGGCTCCTCCTCGGCCTGGTTTTCTGCCAACAACTTGCGAGGATGTGGGCAGGATGTCGGTGTCGGCACCAGCACCACCTCCACCTCCACCTAGCGTACGAGGCTTCACGGCTTCGGTGCAAGCATTTTAACCCCCGAGCGGGTCTTCATTTCTCACCGTGAGGAAAGCGCCTCTAGAGGGCTAAACGGGGGCTAAAGGGTTAACTGTAGGTGTGGTACTCGGTACATTGACCAGCCGTCGTCGTTTGTTTCCTTCTCAAAGGCCGTTTTTATTAAAAGTCCGGTCAGTTAAGTCTGTTGTGTTGGATACAGACTCGTAATACACAAGAGGACTGAGAGAATGTACAAACCCAAAAGTAAACACGACGTTTCTCCCACTTCTTTATCACCTCTTTCAACATCCCTGCCTTTGTCATTTATCTTATTGCCGTGGGTTTAATGACTCTCTTAACTTCTTGGCGTGCTCTCGAGCTCTTCTGGAGACATTTGTAGTGGAATGATGTGTTTATTCTTTAACAGCTTTGTGAAGGGCAGCTGAGATGCTGATTGAAGGCTTCCTGAAGCTTTTTGAAAGCTGCCCATTCAGTGAAGACTGGTGGAAAAATGTCAGGAGAAGAGGACTTACTGGTACTACATCAAGTGAAAGTAGGGAGCCAAAAATATACTTGAAGGAGAAATGATCTGCGTTTAAACTGCATTTACCCTTATACACTTAAGTATATAAAAATAAAAACTGAATTGTTTAAATATAATGAAGCTTGGCTCCCACATATTTCCCACCCCTGGTAAAAAAAAAAAAAGGGGGCATGTAAGATTTCTTCCGCTGCCCACACTGGTATTTCTTTTCTTTTTGGCTTTAATTGTGCATGTTTTTTTTCAGGCCTTTCAACGTCAGTAATCATCAAATTTCAAGAACCGTTCCTCATTTCCTTGTTTGAGATGTGCTGCCACTGCAGACAATGACAATTTGAAATTAACCTGTTAAATGGTTTTGTTAAAGTCCATTTCTTTCACAACCCGAAAACTTGTCAAAGAAATATGTCCTGCCGTACAAATGTTTTAGTATTATGATAAACAAGAACTTTTTCAGTGTTGGTTTTGTGTTTCATTACTCATTCAAAATGAAACAAAAATGTATTCCTGATCTGTTTTCCTTGGTCAGTAAGTAATGAGACCAACACAATAGTAGATATCGGAGAAAGTTGCTTGATCTGAAACGGTATAAAGCTGAAGATTCCATGTGGTCAGCTATAGCAGCTGTACACGACTGTACATGAGATTTTTTTCAGGGTTTGTATGCTTGTGTGCTTTTTTCATATATATTTGTCAGTTGACTTGAACTTGATTATGATTTGGTTTTGAATAATGTACTTTTAGTGGCTGTATGCTATTAGTTACAGTTTGCTAAACAACCTTAAAGGAGAATTTCACTGGATTTTCAGGAACAACAATGCACAGATAAATGGTTAAGATGTAAACAAAGTCCAAGCGGTTTGAGCTGAAATGCTCCATTCGGAATTTTTCACAGCACGAGATGGGAAGCAGCCATTTAAAAAGTTTAATGTCTCTATATACTAGTATATATTCACACACACACATTTTGTCAGGAGCAGATTTTGCGATTCTGGAGCTCCAGGCAAAAGACAAGCCCGGGGAGCACATTTTTAAATTTCATCATCCTCTGGCCTCCTGAGTGGCCCAAGAATCCATCCATCCATCCATCCATCCATCCATCCATTTTCCAAGCCGCTTCTCCATCAGGGCCGCGGGGGGATGCTGGAGCCTATCCCAGCAGTCATCGGGCGGAAGGCAGGATACGCCCTGGACAGGTCGCCAGTCCATCGCAGGGCAGACAGACAGACACAGACAGTCACTCACACACTTGGTCCAAGAATCTACTGCAGAAAATTATTTTTTGTGAAACCACTTGTGTAAGTGAAATCTTAAATCTACTAAATATATTTAATGTGCTGCATATTGGAATTGAAGTCTAACTTACAGACAAAAGTTTCATGTCTTCTAGAACCTTTCCATTAGATTTTGGAGTATGTCTGTGGGAATTTTTGTCCAGTCATGCAGACGTTTTGTGAGGTCAGGCACTGATGTTGGACAAGAGGGCCTGCTCGCAATCTCCGTTCTGGTTCATCCCAAAGGTGTTTGATGGGGTTGAGGTTAGGGCTCTGTGCAGGCCAGTCAACTTCTTCCACACCCAATCACCCCAACCATGCCTTTTTGGACTTTGCTTTGTACATATAGGCACAGTCATGTTGGAATAGAAAAGGGCCCCAAACTGTTCCCACAAAGTTGGAATCGTACAATTGGAATGGTACAAAATGTCTTGGTGCTGACGCATTAAGATTTAATTTCACTGTGGCTCCTAGGCCAACCCCTGAAAACATCCCCAAAGCATTATCCCTCCTCCACCAAACTTTACGGTTGGTACAATGCAGTCAGGCAGGTAACATTCTCCTGGCATTCGCCAAACCAGGCTTGTCCATCAGAGTGCCCATCTCCTCACCCACACCTGTGCACATCACCACATTACCCCTGTTCTCCAACGTCTCCATTGGCTTCCTGCGAAATATCACATACTGTTCAAAATTCTTCTGCTCACCTGGAAAGCTCTTAATCAATCTCACCCCTTCTTACCTGTCTGATCATCTTCTCTATAAACCATCTCGCTCTCTCAGGTCATCTTCAGCTGGACTACTTACCATCCCTCCAACTAACCTCCAAGGTTACCGAGCCTTCTCAAGATCTGCCCTTAGACTCTGGAACTCTCTTCCACTACTGGTCAAAATCCAATTCACTCTCCATATTCAAATCTAACCTGAAATCACTCAATCACACTATAAATGTACTATACTATATTTAATACTATATTTCCCCTATAACCTCCCTCATACTTTCAATGTCTGACCCTGCCACTGTACAGCATTTATGTAAACTGCTCTGCCTCAACATACTCATAACCTGCCCTCAGTCTGTTATGCTCCTTCTTTTGACCTCCCATAACTGCCTTGTCTTTTTGTATGTATTACTGTGCTCTTGTTGTCTGTGTTAAGTGTGTTATCTATGTAATTTGAATTGTAAGCGTCTTTGGGTCCTTGATAAAGTGCTATATAAAAATAAAGAATTATTATTATTATTATAATTAGTGCCAGATAGAGAAACGTGATTCCAGAGTCCAGTGGCGGCATGCTTTACTCCATTCCCCCTGATGCTTGGCATTGTGCTTGATGATATAAGGCACGCAAATGCAGCTACTTGGCCATGGAAACCCATGCCAAGAAGTTTCCGACAGACAGTTTTGTGCTGACGTTGATGCCAGAGAAGGTTTGGAACTCTGCAGTTACTGAGTCAGCAGAGCATTAGCAACTATTATGCCCTCAGCACTTTGCGACCCGCTCTGTAACTTTACATGGTCTGACATTTCATGGCTGAGTTGCTGTGGTTCCCAAACACTTCTACATGTCAACTGTGCCACTCATAGTTGATTGTGGAATATCTAGGAGGTAAGAAATTTTGCGAACTGAGCTGTTGCAGTGGTGGCATCTTATTACAGTACCACGCTCGAATTCAGTGAGCTCTTTAAGACGACCCATTCTTTCACAAATGTTCGTAAAGGCAGACTGCAGGGCTAGGTGCTTGATTTTATACACCTGTGGCAATGGGACTGAATGAAACACCTGAATTCAATGATTAAGAGGTGTGTCCCAATACTTTTGTCCATAGCATATTTCAATTTTTTTTTTACTTTAGTAATTGTTTAAATTAAATGATCTCGCTACTGCCAGATCTTTGGGAAATAATTTATGCTTTAATGTTTTAAGCATATTTCTAAGTTTGAGAGCATTCATTTGTATGGGTTACTTTTTTCAGTAGTCACCCCATTAACACTAGCTACCTGCATTAACATTACTGCTAGCATTAGGTACAGTGTACATAATAGTAGTAAAACACAATTTTTTTCTTCTCTCTTTTTGCATTTCTCTGCTGCACTTGAATAACTTTGAGATTCCCTTTCAACACACAGAAAATCATTCCAAAGAACTACCTCTCCCAAATGAGGATAGATTATTGCTTTACTGTCTTGTTCATACCCTCTGTGCAAATGTTTCATGATGTAACATGCAACAATCCTTTTAAACCATGAAAGGGGAGTGGCGATGCACTGAAAGGACTGAAAAGCTATTTTTAAAATGTTTATGCATTTCAGAATTTTTAACATTAACATGCGCAGTGTATTTAACTAGTATTTTCATGGGGCCTTTGGATAATAGGAGCCCTAGATGCCAAGGTACATTTGCCTAGTGCCAAGACTGCTCCTGCATTTCACATCGAACCACTCTGAATGACTCAGTTTAATTATGCAGAAATGTTTACAACTGGTGGAATTCCCATTTTAAACTACAACAGTTCTGCATAACCTATGGGGTTACTGGGGGGGTGTACATTCATACATCCCAGACTTGTATAACATGCAAGCTTCCAAATCATCCAAGATAATTAATTTACAGATTGCCCAGAATGATATGCCATAATTCGGCCAGGAGATGGCAGCACTGATCTTGTCAAGATACACTATATTGCCAAAAGTATTCACTCTCCCATCAAAATCATTGAATTAAGGTGTGCCAATCACTTCCATGGCCACAGGTGTATAAAGCCAAGGCCTGCAGACTGCTTCTACAAACATTTGTGAAAGAATGGGTCGCTCTCAGGAGCTCAGTGAATTCCAGCGTCGTACCGTGATTGGACGCCACCTGTGCAGCAAGTCCAGTCGTGAAATTTACTCGCTACTAAATATTCCACAGTCAACTGTCAGTGGGATATAAGTGGAAGCGTTGGGAACGACAGCAACTCAGCCACAAAGTGGTCGGCCATGTAAAATGACAGAGCGGGTCAGTGGATGCTGAGGCGCATAGTGCACAGAGGTCGCCAACTTTCTGCAGAGTCAATCACTACAGACCTCCAAACTTCATGTGGCCTTCAGATCAGCTCAAGAACAGCGTAGAGAGCTTCATGGAATGGGTTTCCATGGCCGAGCAGCTGCATCCAAGCCACACATCACTAAGCGCAATGCAAAGCGTGGAACGCAGTGGTGTAAAGCGCCTCCACTGGACTCCAGAGCAGTGGAGACATGTTTTCTCAAGTGACGAATCAAGCTTCTCCTTCTGGCAATCCGATGGACGAGTCTGGGTTTGGCGGTTGCCAGGAGACGGTACTTGTCTGACTGCATTGTGCCAAGTGTAAAGTTTGGTGCAGGGAGGATTATGGTGTGGGGTTGTTTTTCAGGAGTTGGGCTCGGCCCCTTAGTTCCAGTGAAAGGAACTCTTAATGCTTCAGCACCAAGAGATTTTGGACAATTTCATGCTCTCAACTTTGTGGGAACAGTTTGGGGATGGCCCCTTCCTTTTCCAACATGACTGCACACCAGCGCAAAAAGTAAGATCCATAACGATAGTTTGGTTTGGAAGAACTTGCCTGGCCTGCACAGAGTCCTGACCTCAACCCCATAGAACACTTTTGGGATGAATTAGAGCGGAGACTGTGAGCCAGGACTTCTCATCCAACATCAATGTCATTTTCACCTCACAAATGCACTTCTGGAAGAACGGTCAAAAATTCCCATAAACACACTCCTAAACCTTGTGGAAAGCCTTTCCATAAGAGTTGAAGCTGTTATAGCTGCAAAGAATGGGCAGACATCATACTAAACTCTATGGATTAAGAATGGGATGTAACTCAAGTTCAGACGAATGAATACTTTTGGCAACATGTAACTGAAGTTTACATAAATGAGTCAGAGACTATCCCTGCGATAGCAGTACCTATGAACTGTACACTAAATAGTTAGAATAGATCTTTTTATTTACTTCAACAAATGTATCTTAATCTGTCAGTATCTTCAACATGAAATTCATGAAAAAACAAACATGCAACAAAAACAATGAAACCAAACTAACCACACTGCATGTTAAAGGGCATGTGTTTATGTTTGAGTGAAGGACTTTTGAGGAGCAGAACGAAACCCTTTCATCTTACATGTCTCTCTCCTCTCTCTGCATCACACCCAACTTCACAAAGAGAAGCATGGTGAGGATAATAGAGGCCAGCTGGAACAAAGAGAAACATGCAAAAATACTAAACAAACATGCAATACTGTGCAAAAATCTAGGGTATGTATTTTTGCAGCCCCCATGCAAAACTTGAATTCACAGAAACATAAAAATATTTCTTGTTTTGAAAAACATACGGTAGTCTTTGAACTACTTAGAAGATCAGAGGTGTGGTTTCCGATTTCTTCTCAAGTCCCTCCAGCAATTGCAAAGATTTGTGCAAAACAGCACAGCTGATTTAACTTATTGATTCATTAATGAAGGAATGATTAATTATTAATGAAGGAATGATTAACAATAGACAGCTGGGATGGTCTCAAGCACCCCACCCCCCACCCAAGGTGGCTGTGTGTGTGTGTGTGTGTGTGTGTGTGTGTGTGTGTGTGTGTGTGTGTGTGTGTGTGTGATTAACAATAAGTAATGCTAGGCTGGCGTGACTGGCGTTTGAATATGTTTTCATTAACACAGGAGGCATAAGACAGTACGTTAAACCAACCTCAATTACACATATTGTGCCTGCTGCAGCTCCAAGAACTGCACTTTTGTCTCGGATTACTGATATCACCTTCTTGTAGCAGCTCTGTAAACACAGACACGTTTATACTTACAGTCATGTGACACGTGCAGTCAGTTTCTTGGAACACATACATTTCCAAAAAAAAGAAAGAAAATTTAAATACATATATTTGGTACATTTAATTATATTTCTTTAACACACTGTGGATGATATGTGATTTTTCTTGTTATAAATCACAACAGCCTTCTGAAGCAGGTCAGAGGCTGTTTCTGAAACAGCCATCAGGGGGCAGTAAGTGTGATTTTTTTAGCCTAAAATCTTAGCACTGCACTACTCTGCTACTGCAGAAATCAGCTAGAGATGGTTTTATATGTGCTATCTGTTCAAACATGTATACAAGCACTGAGCGGTCAGTTTATTAGGTGCTTTCCACCTTGTCCCTACATGTATTGGCCATTTTATCAGAGACACCTACCATATAGGCACACTTTGTAGGTTAACAATGTTACGTACATGTTGCTGTAAGCCACCCTGTACCCATCATCATTAGAAAAGGACCACCATAGTATCACTGTTGATCAGATATCAAATATTTGAGTAGTGGATCATTCTTAGTGTAGCGTTGCCATCCACATGGTTGTGGCATGTTAACATGTGTTGCACTGGTATAAGTGTACCATGCTCAGACGTGTCGCTGTGCTATGTACACACACTGAGCACTTTATTAAAAAAACACATTTTGTTTGTACACCATGTATCTG
Organism: Pygocentrus nattereri; assembly: GCF_015220715.1. Taxonomy (NCBI): domain Eukaryota; kingdom Metazoa; phylum Chordata; class Actinopteri; order Characiformes; family Serrasalmidae; genus Pygocentrus; species Pygocentrus nattereri. The sequence continues at coordinate 5,005,420 of NC_051224.1, forward strand.
TACACTTAAGAGACTGTAGTTCATCATTTTCTACACTACTTGTGCTACTCATCCTCTAGGGTCTCTAACTCAAATGATCTGGCCAGGTGATCTTCTCCAAGAGAGGCAGGTTGAAAATATGTCCCATTTTTTTTCCCCCAACTATGAATTTTAGATATAAATATTCATGTAAGGGCAACATTTACTAGCAATTCTTGAGTAAGACAAGTTCCAATGGCAATGTGGAAAAGTATGCTTGCATTCGACAGCAATTAGTTTGACTAAAACTAACACGTTTTTGCTTCATTCTACAAAAAAGAAGAACAACCACTAGCAGCTTTCACATTTAAATGCATTTCGTCCTTGTGAACACAGCAGAAGTGTTGACACAATGAGCAGCTAAATCCGCACCGTCAGTGGATTAATTTGATAATTCAGTTATTTTCTCAATTTTGATATGCTGTATCTTCTGCTGTCAAGAATTAAACAAAGGCATATTTAACCAGCCATAGTGTCTGGTGGGTGAAGCAAATCTACCTGTCAAATGTAAATATCTGGTTGCAGAAAAATGAACAAAACAAAAACCAAAACAAAAAACAAAACACTGAGCCAGATTTAAAGAAGAATTGTACATATGTGACAAATCATAATAAGGTGGCAAGTAGTTTGACCACAGGAGTACTTTTGGCTGGTGGACAGTTTTCAACCCAGCAGTCACAGTGAAGTGTTTAAAAAAACCTGCAAACAACTGTTGTCGCATAAGGTTTCTGAATAATAAATTTGTGTCTAATTTCACACAGTCATATGTAAAAGTTTGAACACCCCAGACTTGTTGATTTTATTGTTGTTGTTTTGTTGATTTTCTAAGTGAAAATCATGTTAACATTTCCTCTACAAGGAACACAAACGAATACGGCACTTTTCTGTAAATTACATACATTTTGCACAGGCCACGTTTTATGTTTTATTTTTTCACAGTATGTTAAATCCAGGAAACAGGAAACAGTGCTTATGCTACAAAATATGCAGTCCTGTGTTCTCTGTGGAATATGTGGCTATTTGCATAAAAAGTAATTTGACCAGAGTCACTCAAACATTTGCATGTCTATATATGCGTGCCTTTGGTTTCCTTGATGTCCCTATAACTGACGTATAAGGACATTTTATGTATTTATTATAATAGTTCTTTTTCTTCCACCTGAACCACTACATGAAAGATCATGTTTCTCTGCCATGTAAAGCTGTATGCTCACTCTGAAAGAGTTGAAAAGTGGCATTTTTTTATTATTCATCTCTTCCTAAGTGCAGCTACACCTCTCCATCTTGCTGTTAGTGTTTGTGGTAAGAGGCAAGTAAGGGAAATTTGTCACATGATGCAAAATTATGTGTAAATACATGATGTTATCTAGAAAAGTTCCCAATATATGTTTTTGCAACATGTCAAGTAATATCTGGTCAGAAGCGGTTATATGGTTTCCCTTTTCTCTCATGGATGGGCTAGAGGGTGGGTGACAAACTTTGCAGTAACAGAAAGGCTACAATCAGTAAATCCCTTTAAATGGTGCAAAGTGCCTTACAAAGTGTACTTACATGTTAGGTGTTTCATAGAGAATGGCCAATAAATGTATGTGCATACAACATAGGTGCATATCGTTGCTGTCCATAGAAAAACAAGCATCTCCAAAATGGTAACTTTATAGGAGAATGTAAAAACTTTCTTTACTTTTAATGGAAGTTTTTAAGCAATTTTGGAGCATTTCTGTAAGTCCATTTATCATGACATTTTCACACAAAACACCTGGTGTGCTCAATGATGCAGAAATATATTGCATATCTATCTATCTATCTATCTATCTATCTATCTATCTATCTATCTATCTATCTATCTATCTATCTATTATATATACAGTGTTCCCTCATTTATCGCGGGTGTTACATTCCAGGACCAGCCGCAATAAATGAAAATCCGCGAAGTAGGGACGTTATATTTATTTAAGTATTTATACACTATTTTAAGGCTTTATAAACCCTCCCCCACACTTTTACGCTTCATAAACCTTTCCCCTTCCCTTAATAACCATTCCCACACATTACATTTTTGATGTAAAATCATCAAATATATATATTTTCCACAGATCGAGTTCCGCAGAAAATCCGTGAAGTAGCGAAAATTCGCAATATATTTTTTCCATTAATATTTTTTGAAAACCCGCGATGCACCGAGTCCGCGAAAGGTGAACCGCGAAGTTGCAAGGGAACACTGTATATATATATATATATATATATATATATATATATATATATATATATATATATATATATATATATATATATATATATATAATGTGTGTGTGTGTGTGTGTGTGTGTGTGTACAACCCCATTTCCAAACAAGTTGGGACGCTGTGCAAAATGTAAATAAAAACAAAGTGTAATTAACTGAAAATAGTTCAAAGAAAACATATCGAATGATGAAAATGAGAATTTTTTGTTTTTTGTTTTTTTGAAAAATATAAGCTCATTTTGAAATTGTTGCCACCAACACATTCCAGAAACGCTGGGACAGGGGCAACAAAAGGCAAGTAAAGTTATGTAATGCTTAAAAACAACACCTGGTGGTTGAATGGTAATAGATCAGTAACATGACTAGGTCTAAAAAAGCATCCCAGAGAGGCTGAGTGTTTCAGAAGTAAAGAAGTGGAGGAGGGTTCACCACTCTGTGAAAGACTGCACGAACAAATAGTGCAATAATTCAAGAATAACATTTTTAAACATAAAATTGCAAAGAACTTTTTCTTTTCATCATCTACGGTACATAAGATAATGAAAGGATTCAGAGAATCTCTGTATGCAAGTTCCCAAACGCTTACAGTGTGTTGTTAAAAGAAGACGTAATGAAACAGTGATAAACAAGCCCCTGTCCCAACTTTTTTGGAAATGGGGTTGTATTTATACACATATGTATAACAAGCGACTGGAATGTGGACTGTGAAGCAGCAATCGTGCTTTACCTGAGGCTGAATGACATCAGGTGCTAAGTTTAACCCGTCACAGGCCGGTGATGTCTTTTCGATGCAGCACGTTTTAGGGTAACTGAGTCCTGTGGCCTGGCTAAATGCTGAATTTGTAAAATCCTCTGTAGAGTTCTCAAAACCACAGCATTTGAACTGAGACAATAAAACACAGATACAATGCAAACAGATGTGCTGCTATAAAAACAATCATCCCTGTTCTGCTGAGCCAGCAACCTGATATTGAATTTTATTCTCACTTTGATCATGATGGTGTTCCATGCAGCAGAGATGGGGTCTGCTGCAGCCGGGCCCATGTACAGCTTCTGTAGGGATTCCTTAGTGGCCCGCCACACCACCAGCCCCACCTTTGGACACAAAGCACAAAATGTTTAGCTACTGCTCTACTAAAATTAGTATCAACATGGCTGTGTTAGCAATAGCAGAACACACAATAGAATGGCATTGAGTATCAGCCCATACCAATCCAACATTTCTTCTACTAAAGCTTTAGATTGAACTGGTTTTTACCAAAGCATTTTACTTAAGATGAGCATCTAAAAGCTATGATGCTCAAACTCAAACACTATCATCCTACAGGGAGAAATACACAGCTAACAACATCACATCATATTTCAGTACAGTACATACATATTTAGATTAGATAGTTGTAACAGGATTTATTTACTTTTTTAAACTCTGATATATGATCCAGCAATTTTTCCATCTGATACAGATGGTATCCATTTGATGCCATCTTACAAATACATGAGACGTCACAAATATACATAAAATAAACATTTTTACCAATTCTCTGTAAACCCAGACAAAAATGGTGCCCACCACTTCTGCGACAAAAACAGCTGTCAAAATGATGAAAAACTGTGGAAAATGAATAAGAAAGAACTGTAAGTGAACTGATCGGCAGAAAGTTAAAGGTATGAGATTTGGGTAAAAATTAAGTTTTTAAATGCTGGCTATTCTATATTTATAGTTACATTTTCAGACTCCTAAAAGTAGAGCAGTTTTACAAATGCGAAGGCATTGAACAATGCCTTTCTTCTTTTTATCTTTGCTGCACCCCACTTAATAATCTCCAGAGTAAGACTGCTAGTATATGCAGTACTGTGCAAAAGTCAGAGACCACCTATTCATTTATTCAAATGAATTAAAAGTCCTTCACTTTTCACCATGAGAAAAAAGACCATGAGAAGTAAATTTGCACAGAAGCTTAAACAACTAAATACAAAATAAACTTTTTCAGTATTCAGTTTGCCTTTATTACAGTCACCCTTCTTTAAGTAAACTTGCTTTCAGTTTTTCAAAGAAATCTGCAGTGATTTCCACCCCTCCAAAGTTCAGTGTTAGAAGAGTTCTCGTTTTCTGTTAAGCAATACCAAACATATTAAATGACGTTGAGGTCTGGCTAGTCCACTCTTCTGAGAACACCAGAAGCTTCTATGATAAGGACATCCTGATCTTTTTAGCAGTGTGTTTGGGTTGTTATCTTGCCGCAGAACAAATCAAGATTCATAATGTCTTTAATCAAAAACACATGACTAACTTCAGCTGATTTACCAGTTTTGCAATTGTAAACAGTCCCATTTTAATAATTTTCTGAATTCCAGTTTTGGAAACTCCTGTTTCCCCCCCCCACTTATTTTACTTTCATTTCCTTTTCGTATGCAAGAGCATTGTCTTATGAGATATAAGACAATCCTCTTGCACTGATTTGATCAATATTTCCTTTAGCCATTTTAGATGCTGATAAGAAAGAAATCTGTAAGGCAGCTAAGGTGGGTCTGGGAAGTTGTGTGAATGTTAGGGTCTCTTAAAGTGAACACAATGTCAGTGAAAGTTTTGGGAACAGCTTCTGTTAGGAAGACACAGCTGTGACTCGTTTTAAAAACTGGAAGGATAGAAGAGTTAAAGTACTGATATACTTGACATAATACTTAGTGCTGGAGGCATGGAGTAATTATCTGTTAAATATATATTACCCTTTTACCTCTATACTATCTTTTTTACCCTGTCAATGAAAAATGAATAACTTACTAATATCTGCACTTTGTGGCTGTTTTGACTGAAAATTAAATAAACAAAAATATGTTGCCTAAATTTAGACTATTATAAATTGAGCAAGGCCTATAAATAATGGCGCACTAGCATGAGGCAGCAGCGGTTCTCTTTCCAAGCCCCACAACTTCCAGCGAGACTGGTCAAAATGAGCACGGCTCCCACGCCAATGCAGATGTAGCTCATGTTGAGTTGTACTGAGTAAGGGCCCAGGGCATACACCAAGGTGCTGGCTCCATATATGATCCATGCACCCAAGCCCACCAGCACAAAGCCACTAATCTGAAAGAGAGAGGAAGAGAGAAAGAGACAAACAGAGACTTACAAAGAAAAAAGAGAAAGCAATCCAGTTTGCCACAGACAAATATGACATTTATTATGGCTGTTTGGTACCATACAAACTTTTCTGAAGAAGGAAAACTAATTAGTAACGTTCACCCCAGTTTATTTTGGCTAGCCCTTAGATCCCATTTTGAGAAACAATGCATCATGGATAAACTTCCTGTCAAAGTGAGGCTCTTAAAAAACTGAGGCACTTACAAAAATCAATGCACAAAGCACTATCAGTAGGTATCTCATCGCCTCATACAGCCTGCTTGCAGAACAGGCCATTTTCTCCAGTAACGGTATTCAGCATCTAAGTAAAACCAAAGAGAATGAGACCTGTCATAAAGCAGCTTTACAAGGATTTGATGCGAAGCCAGACTTGGAAACTCAGCGGTAAATACAGTGAAAGAATATTAGTGTTCAGATGAAGACCCTGAGAGTTACACACATCATTTTACACGGTTTAAGTTCACTGCCATGTTAACTATATCCCTGAACACAGAAGGGCAGCACGTTAGACAGTAATGTGTCACAAGAACTACCTTACTAGCTAGTCTTAAACGCAAATAAAGTGACGTAAGGTAGGCAGTTACATTCTGTAGACACAGCTTAACTATCTAGTACGCTACAGTTATCACTTTAAAATAAAACCTGACGGTCTGGACACGTAACGTAGGTTAAGGCCTGGTGACGTTAGCTTAGCTAGGTTACCGGACTAGGTAGCTAGATAACGGGTTCGTTAGCTAGCTAAGCTACGTTAGCTGGCTAGCTAACCTAGACCTCTTAGCTCACTGCGTCCGTTAATGTTTTATACCGTTTTCAGATTTATTTCCATGCGAAGCCCTTTCTCCTTACTGGAAAGAAAAAACACTAAACAACAAAATAATAATCTTTACTTACACAATATGTAAATGTGTGGCCAGAGAGCAGACACTAGGTGTCGCTATAGCGGCTTCACAGAGCACAACGGTTACAACTCTGGAAAAACACGGCGCGCCCTGGTTGCCATAGTAACAGAGGTTCCTACAATTTGTCCCACCGAGCATGCGCACGTTATCAGCACAGCGTGATAACTATTTTATTTCGTTTTTAATGTTAATTCATTACAGCATTAGGTTATTAAAATAACCTATCTAGAGTTTAATTTAGGGATATACCCTTAAATATGTGCTACGGCAGGACATTTCGACAAGGTCGCGCAATTCGTCAGAACAGCGGCCGTGTTTTGGGCTCTTCGGAGTCGATGCCAAAAAGGAATCGATTCCGTGATTCAAAGCTTTGGAGTCGATTCTGTGCACACTTCATGTGAGATATTCTGCTGTCACCCAACTAGAGCGTCTGTCTGGAAACTACATCCTTCCACAACATCGACACTGCAGCTGTATTTTATTATAGACAAATGGGGAAACAAATCAAATAATTCTAAGCTATTGAGTCCAAAATATCCGAAACTGAATTGCCCTAGCCGTGTTCTTCAGGCCAGCAAAAGACATAAGAGAAATGACAAACAACAAATTAAATTCTGCATTTTTATTATTATTATTATTATTATTATTACAACATACACTCCATAATTATTAGCTTACAATATATGTAAACTGCAGGAATTCAAAAATATCTTTGAGGGGACAGTTCACCGAGAGCCTATTCAGCACAAAAGCACTATTAAAATTCTTTGGTACTTTAATAAATAATGGTTAATAAAACGTTTTTACAAATACATATAGGCTTGAATATGTTCCTTGCTTGAGTTAGTTTCTAAACGTAAATGTAATTGTAGTTCTTATGTATTATTGCACTTTTATAAAGCTTTTACGCAACAACCTTCAGACCGTTCACCATAGACACAAAGACAGCCATGCAGAAAGTGCCTACTCCCAGCTGTAAAGCATGGTGGTGGATCTGTGATGCTGTGGGGCCGTTTTGCTTGTAAAGACCCTGGTCAACTTGTTCAGATACATGACATCATGGACTCAGCAGGAAAGAACCAGCAGAAATAAAATCAAAACCCGACTGCCTCAGCAAGGAACCTTAAAAAGGGCCATGGTTGGACCTTCCAGGAGGACAGGGACCCAACACGCACCTCAGAATCAACAGAACATTATTTCACTGACCACGGAATTAAGGTTTTGTCATGGCCTTCCCAGTTCCCTGACCTGAACCCCATAGAAAACCTGTGGGACGAGCTGAAGAGAACAGTCCAGAGTGTGGACCTCTGAATCTGAAGGATCTGGAGAGATTCTGTGTGGAGGAATGGCCCTGTGTCTCATTAAGCACTAGAGGAGAAGACTCTTTAGAGGCTGCAAGAAGTATTAAATGGCATGGTGCCATCAACTGTGGCACATATGGATTTGAGAAAAATATTTATTTCATGATGAAATATATCTAAAAAATATTAGATTTTTGTTAATATTATGAATGAAATCAAATGAAAGACCAAAAGGATACACAGCAAGAATGCTTTTTTTTTTTAAACAGTCGATTTTGCTAATGCTCAGTAGGGCTGACAATATTTGTAAAGGGCACTATAGGATAATTTATAGGCTATGAATCCATTCATTCATCAACCTCTTAATCACTTTGACAGGTTCTACCAAATGACTAAATAAACAAACATAATACAACAAGGTCAAGTGAGTATTAAAATGAATTACTAACAAAGCATCACATGTTGGGTCTCAATTCAAAATCAACATAAGTAACAGATGAAACATTAAATCCTTTATAGAACATAAATCTTATCACATTGTTTATACTAATAAATGTTAATTAATACAAAAATATTGAAAATAAAAAAAAGTTCCTTTGGATGTATATTTGTAATTGGGAAATGTCTGGAAGCATCTTCTTTTCCTCAGGCTTCAGGAACCTTTTGCCTTTATCTGGCAATACAGGGTCATGGAGACAACCATTGCAGAAAGCTAAAAGTAAAAAAATGCAAAAAAGAGAAAGGTTAACTTGACAAAAACGCCCGCTTGACATCGGTATTTCTTCAATAGCAAAGGCAGACCTGGGCTGCGTTTTAAAATAGCATACAGCCTAATGTATACTGCATACTGCACCAGCATACTGCATTCAACTCATAGTAGTACATAGGGGTGGGCAATATGGTGATTTTTTATCGTTATCATGATACATTTTGATACAATATGACTATGAGCATATCATGGGTATCATTAGTACTTAAAGAAAACTCAATAACAGCACAATTGGATTTGGACTGCACTGCTGTGTCTGATCCACTTGTGCCAGCACGGCAGCTGCTAACACACCACCTCCACGCCAGTTTCACCGGAGTGCTGAGAGTGATCCGCCACCAAAATAATGCCTGCTCTGTGGGGGTCCTGACTATTTAAGAACAGGATAAAAGGGGGGCTAACTAACAGAAGTATCAGAGAAACAGATGCACTACAGTTTGTAATTGTAGAACTACAAAGTGCAGCTATATAGTAAATGTATAAAACAGACAAGGAATATAAAAACAAGGAGTTGTTCTTAATGAAGGGGCTTATCGGTATAAGTAAAAAGCCTCTATTTTGATTGCTGCTTTGTCTCTTATTCAAAAAAGCAGTACAGGCTGAAACACTCCTTATAATGTGAAATGAATGGGCGAAGCTAAACTGCTGTAGACTGAATAGACAGATATATAGTCATTTGCAAAGTTTTGGGTGCCTATGGTCAAAATAAGATCATATCGCATGCAGAGAACACGTCTGCACACTTTAACGCACAATTACTACGTACTACGAAAAATAAATAAAACATAATATGTGGTCTGCACAAAGGTTTGTTCTCTGTAGAAGATGCATTAAAAGGAGAGATGTGGTTCTTTGCTACTGTTAGCTTGTGTGTGATGTCAGCACTTCCTTTAAAGGGCTCATATCTTAGAGAAAAAAAAAAAAACTAACTTTCTCTAGTATTATGAAATAAAATAGTTTCATGTAGTATATAAACACTGTTCAATTTTCAAAATGTATGGTCAGTTCTGAGTCTACATCTTCCATAAATAAAAACTAACCTGCAAAAACAGCCAATTTTTTTTATTCACTGTTTTTGTGATGTCACAGAAAATGACATACAGTAGAAATTAATGTTTGAACGCTCCTATTAAATGACCTGCTTTGTTCATTTTCCAAATGAAAATAAGTTAAATGAGAAATGCTTCAGTTCAATTAACACACAGACATTAGCAACTGGTTAAATCTAGAACACTGACCATAACCGTACATCATGAACATTAAAGTTCTCTATAACTCATATCAATAAATGTTAGCTGGCTTGCTGGTTGCTAACAATGCTCACTACTTTGAACCTTGAAGGCAATTCCAAGCTCAGACTTCACAATACCGAGTTGAACACTATAATAGTATGCCACCATTAGAAGTCCTCCAATAGTATAGCACAGGCAGTGTGTGTGGTCTTAGATGAGGAATATGTGACCAATGTAGCCAGGTATCTCTGACATACTGGAGAAATTCATGTTGGTCACATACTGTATAGGACTTATGGACACAGTCAGCACATGTGCAGTATGTAGTAGGCTATTTCAAACAAAGCCCTGGTCTGCTTGCTTGCAGTCAGACTTTAAAAACTGGCCAGCAGATAAATTACCTCGAGAATGGCAATTCCCAGAGCCACACCTATGATGACAACCGAATTTGAGTCAAACCATTTAACCAGTGCCGGGTAACACCCAGTAACATTCTGAGAAGAAAACATGTAAAACCACGTTAGAAAGAGGGGAAAAAGGGAAAATGTGAGCCAAGTTAACACTTTAGATGGAAAAAAAAAGTTTATAAACTGTGTGAAATGTAAAAATGCTATAATTAGGATATAAAACATGACAGGAAAACAGGAAAGTGAGTAGCACTGCCTGATTAAAAAACATTAAATTGAAAGGATTCTGACTGTAGTTTCAATCTACAAAGTGAAGTGTAAAGTCGTCAAGCTTTACCGCAGCTGTGGCGTTGACTTTTAAGCAGGGGGTAACCACACAGCACTGGGATGGATAGGTGGCGTTTTGGCTAAAAGGTGAACCTGTGAAATCCGTGTAGTTGTTGAATCCACAGCACTTCAGCTACAAGAGAACATAAAGCGCATCAAATCTTATTCAACAAGACAAACTGCTACCTGAATTTTAATACATGTACTTCAAGCTGTTTGTGATGATCAGCTTAATGCCAAAGTAATTCAGAGTGGTTTGATGTGAAGGGATTCATTTTGGAGAAACCCAAAGAATCAGAATTGTTCATAGTAGTGGTGATGGAAACTACTATGTTTGAAGCATATAATGCAGGGAGGGGGAACTGAAGGCCAGTGTCCAGCACAGTTTATTGGTTTCCTTTCTATAGCAGACCAACCAAACCTGGTAATTAGCCAATGAGTTGAATCAGGTGTGCTTAAGCAGGAAAATCACCAAACTGCGCAGGAACCCAGCCTTTCAGGACTGGAGTTCCCAACCCCTTGTTTAAAGCCTCCAAGAATGTTCTTCACAGAAACATTACATGAAATGGTTATAAATAGGTCGCCTGATATGTGAGACATTATTATTATTATTTATTTTTTTAAATCACTCTTTGTGGAGAGATACACGCAGAGTGTTTTAAGGCAAAATAGCAACCAAAGGAAATGCATCTTTTCCAGTACTTTACCATTAGAACCATTTCTGCCAACTGTGTTTGCATGCTGTGGAATTAGACCTCCGTATTTAACCCATCTGTGCAGTGAAACACCCACATACATGCACACTAGTGAACACACACACTAGGGGGCAGTGAGCACGCTTGCCCGGAGCAGTGGGCAGCCCTATCCACGGCGCCCGGGGAGCAATTGGGGGTTAGGTGCCTTGCTCAAGGGCACTTGTCATGGACTGTCAGCCGAGGGGATCGAACTGGTGACCTTCCGGTCACAGGGCTAATTCCCTAACCTCCAGCCCACGACTGCCCCCCACATTTTCCACATTACATTAAACAAAAAAAAAAAAACCAAACAAACAACAAAAATAAATAAATGAATTAATAATAATAATAATAATAATAATAATAATGATGATGACAACAACAATAACAAACATGCAGATTTTAAAGGTTGCGCTACAATTCTCTGTAGTCAATATAGATTACAAACCGTGTCCATGAGAGCATTCAGGAGGCCAGTGACATCTTTATCAACTCCATAACCCTTTTTGACGGTTTCCACAATATTGACCCCGACTTGACTGATCAGGCTTTGAATCTGAGAGATATGGGATAAAAATTAGTTGTAATTTTACAGTAGTTTATACATTAGTGCTGGAAACTGTGTCCTGCTGTGAAATATGCACTGCATGTTTCTAAGCAGACTAAGCTTTAAAGCGGCCATCCGCACCTAAAAAGACCAGTTTTGTTGACTTACCAGTCCCTTAAAAACTAGAAGCACAACTGCTCCAGCCACCTCAGCAATGAAGACAATCAGTATGATGGTGAAAAACTGAGGAGAGTGAGAGAAAGAGAGCAGGAACAATAAGAAAAGGCAGCAAAGAGATGGAACTACTTGGCTTGATTCTATAAGGAGCCAGTTTCAGATAGTATAACAGAAAACTAAACAAAACCTGATCCTAATTTGTAGTACATATAATAACAGTATTAGTATTATTTACCTACTAATATTATGATTAATAACAAGCAGATTGATGTACATTTGGAATAGGAGGTATTAAGTTTAAATTATATTAAATTTGTCTTGCATTTAAGCCTCTTAAAAAGGCGACATCAGGTAAAAACAAGCCTCTCCCCAAGAAAGCTCAGTATTTACAGTTACCATCCAAGACCTAGTTTGGCTAATTAATCCATTAAATTGAATTCATTCAATTAAATCAGGTGTACTGCTTATGGAATTGAATAATTCCATGCAATAACTGGAGAGCACTGCAACAAAACATTGTGCTCTTCTAACTGTGTTCTAATCAATATGTCAACAACTTAAAAAATAAAATAAATAAATAAAATGTTATATTTCGTCATATTTATGCTTATTTGTATATATTCTAATGTTATATGGACCATGGTTAAAAAAAAAAACCCCAAAAAAACCCAAAACAAAACCCAATAAAATATGCAGACCTTATGTTTAGAGTTCTACACATTTACAAGGACTGTGTTGTGATCTTTTTAAACCCAAGGCATTAATCAAGATAGAAATCTTTTAGTTTCAATTAAAAAAAAAGAAAAGAAAACTTTAATCAATATTTTTCATGTCACTGTCAAACGCAGCAGTTTTAGTTCATATTTAGCCGTATTTATCCACATCCCTTTATTTTAGAGCAGGAAATGCATCCCTGTCCCTCTTGGCCACATGGTGAGCGCTTACATAGATCCCACTGTTCTGAAGTAAATACATCCCAAAATCTGAAGATTTTATGATTTTAATGTATGTTGAAAAAAACTGTTGAAAGCTCAACTTAGTTCAACTTGTTTCTACCGAAACATTTAATAAAGTTTCGGTGGTCTTATGATAGTTTTGTTAGTGCCCAAATGGAATGTTTATTTTATTTTTTTTTTTTTAATGACTGAAGATATCAATTTATTATAAACCATCCAAGAGAAGTAAACAGTTTAAAAAGCATGTTTTTAACTTGAAGAGGTTTTATGATTAATAATGAGTTTGAAAGGCTAAAGGAATGCCTACTTTGCCTAGCAGTGCTATGTTACCAGCTGCTGTGGTGACAGCAGACCTACCATCAGCAGCATGCACTTGCTCTCCCGCACTGCGCCACAGCAACCCAGGAAGCCGAGCAACAGCAGCACGGAGCCCAGCGCGATCAGCAGGTAGCCCACGTTCAGCACCTGCTTCAGATCAGATGGTGCGCCGTCCAGGTTCTGCAGAAAACTCAGGATAGAGCCTTTGTCCACCTTCACCCAGATGCCCACTGCTAGGACACCGACTCCGGCCAGCTTTGCAGGAGAGAGAGAGGGAGGGAGGGAGGGAGAGAGAGAGAGAGAGAGAGAGAGAGAGAGAGAGAGAGAGAGAGAGAGAGAGAGAGAGAGAGAGAGAGAGAGAGAGAGAGAGAGAGAGAGAGAGAGAGAGAGAGAGAGAGAGAGAGAGAGAGAGAGAGAGAGAGAGAGAGAGAGAGAGAGAGAGAGAGAGAGAGAGAGAGAGAGAGAGAGAGAGAGAGAGAGAGAGAGAGAGAGAGAGAGAGAGAGAGAGAAATAGTGCTATACAGAACACTATTAAACTATTAATAACATTTGTAAAGCCCTGTTTAAGTTGGAGTAGTTTTATCTGCAATATCTGTAGGTTTTTTCTTACTAGTCCAAAAAGTAATAGTTCCAAAGTGAATGTAAGTCAGAGAACCCAGAGCTCCTTCAGTAATAGTAGTCCTGTTCGAATTGACCTCATGGTAGAGTAATAACGAAAACTGCATGGCTCACTCATCAACTTAGTCACTATTTGCTACACAGCATTTGTGTTGTAGTGAACGACTGGGGCTCCGCCACGGACCGACAAAAAGATTTAGCATTGAAAACTCAAATAATGCTGCTGCCACACCATATGGACCATTTCTAATAGGGAGTTTAGGGATTCAGAGTGTAGTCTTACATCGTCTTATCGTTATTGAGTGTGGCACCTGTCGTGTACTGATGATGTGTGCATCCAGGTTATGGCATTTCAGTCCAGGTAATCTACGGTCAGTCTGAGGAAACTGTAGAGATACTTTGTCCCATAAGAATTAGCCAGTCAACTCCTTGATTTATATTACCGCACCTCCTCTGGTCAAAGTAACCCAGGTCCATTAGTTTCATACACCAACACGCAAGTTTTACTTATCACTAATTTCTTTGCACATGACAGTCAATTTATGGGTGTTTCATCTGCTATAATATATTGTGGTGCACTGCAGGTTTTTAAGAATAGATTGGATGTTCCCCAATATAGTTTTAGACTATAGCAAACCTAAATAGTGCACCATTATATTATGGTTGTAATTTCAATTATAATAAGTAAAATATTGCCCTGTTGGAAGGGCTTCTTAGTCACTACACATTTAATCACACATCATGCATTTCTTCAGTTTTATACCATATCCCTAATGTGTTGTACAACCATTTATCATAAAACAGTAAAACTATTGTACTTACAAAGATGATGCCATTGAAAAGGAACATCATTGATTTCAAAAATCCAAAGCAACCCATCTTCAGGATATCTGCTGCACCTGAGATGAGCACAAATTCAGGTAAAGGCACATTCGTCTGTAATAAGGCCAGTTTTCCAAGCATAATCTGCCAAGATGTAATCTAAAAAGACAGAATTATCTCTGCCTAGACCAGTCAGTGGAGTAAACACCCCACTGCCCAGTCTATGCTTCTTTTTAAATAACACAGAAAGAGTGTAGTGCTTTGAAATGGATCCAAAAGACTCTGCAGCATGACCCAAATGTCATAGTTACCATCACTGTGGAAACTCATTTAACTGAAAGCGTCAATAGCCCAAAACACTGGTTTCATGGTCCATAGGCTTACTCCCTCTCTATGGACAAGAGCATGAATTTCCTGTTCAATATCTAACTAGGCTGAACAGGCACAGACACAGACATTTCAGTGTGGGGGAATAACATGCACACAGATTAAACTTAAAGCTGCACTAGGTAAGATTTTTTTTTTTATATAGTTAAAGGAAGTAACATGAGTCATGGAAAAAGCTTGTCATGTTTCTTTGCATATTAATGGTCAACATAAGCTCCAAAAAATGGCTTGAAGCCTCAAATGCAAAATCAAAATGACAAATTTGCAAATTTTCAAAAGAGAAAATGATCTGCTATACAGTCGAGTTTAAACTTCCAGCTAGGATTGCTTTTATGAGACTTCTTGAACTGGAATTGTTCTAGTTGGAATTGAGTCCTGTCCTTTATCTTCACTAAATCTAGTACAGTGCAAAAGGATTAGGGCACAGTTTTTATTTATATGTATATTCATATTGTATTAACCACACAGAGACCACACTGTAGCTTTTTGTGTCATTTAATTTGGTATTTTACTCTACCATTTGACTGGGTATTTACCTCAATTTCCATTTGATTACACATGGATAAAACAAGCTCAGACCACAAGCTGAGATTTATAGACTACACATTATTTTTATTAGAGACCACAATAAAATGGAGATTAAAAGAGCAAGAGAAAAACAAATCAACCTGTATGAGCTTCACGTCACCCTCATGCACAGGCTTTATTACCTTATGTTTTATGTCTGCCCTGTCTGACGGTGTCATGCAAAGCAGTGGTCTAAAGCTGCCGAACCAGGAGCCTATATTCAAATACGTACCAGTACGATGCTAAAGATATGCAAAATGTAGCTTTGTTGATGCTATGAGAAGTATGTTTACCGAAAAATGCGTCCACAGTGTGACCTAGACTACAAATTCTAGTGCATAATTTCTATTTATTTGCCAAGGTTAAAACAGAAGAAAAATATATGTCATAAACTTTGAACATACTACATTTTATTTATTCAGTTTTTCCAATATGTTAAATTCAGCAAGTGAACAGTAAGTGTGAACTAAACTGCAGACGTGTATTCTCTGTAGAGGATGTGTTATCTTATCGTTAATTAGATAATCAACAAAACAACTTTTGCATTCGGCTGTACCTAAAATCACTGTTGTAAGAACATTATGATAGAGTCTCTACAGTGAAAGAGTCTATAGTGACTATCATTCTATTCCATTATTAAGGCATTATTTCTTAAAAAAGGAATGCCTTAAATCTCTCTCTCACTATTATTTATATAAATATACACAGAGAGAGAGAGAGAGAGAGAGAGAGAGAGAGAGAGAGAGAGAGAGAGAGAGAGAGAGAGAGAGAGAGAGAGAGAGAGAGAGAGAGAGAGAGAGAGAGAGAGAGAGAGAGAGAGAGAGACACAGACAGACAGAGACAGAGAGAGAGAGACAGAGAGAGAAAGAGACAGAGAGAGACAGAGAGAGAAAGAGAGAGACAGAGAGAGACAGAGAGAAAGAGAGAGAAAGAGAGAGACAGAGAGAGACAGAGAGAGACAGAGAGAGACAGAGAGAGAAAGAGAGAGTCTGATGATAGAGTCTCTACAGTGAAAGAGTCTATAGTGACTATCATTCTATTCCATTATTAAGGCATTATTTCTTAAAAAAGGAATGCCTTAAATCTCTCTCTCACTATTATTTATATAAATATACACAGAGACAGAGAGAAAGAGAGAGACAGAGAGAGAGACAGAGAGACAGAGAGAGAGACAGAGAGACAGACAGACAGAGAGAGAGAGAGAGAGAGAGAGAGAGAGAGAGAGAGAGAGAGAGAGAGAGAGAGAGAGAGAGAGAGAGAGAGAGAGAGAGAGAGAGAGACAGACAGACAGACAGAGAGAAAAAGAGAGAAAGACAGAGAGAGACAGATGTTGACTTGCTAGTTAAAATAATTCTTGATCTTAATGCAAAAGAGGTGATAAGAAAGGGCTTTTATTTGGCCTGAATGCCTCTTTATAGTGAGGGAGGTGAACCGCGGACAGCCAAAACTGTGGTTTTCTAGAGGCAAATTTAAACGACGGATATTGAAAGCACCCACACTGATAAAGAATACCACAATATCCATTTACTGAACAAGAAGTCACCGTTTAGTATAGTTGCAACTCTGACCGCAGTCAGCCCCTCTATTTTGGCCTGAATGTGTTACATTCTTCTGGCCATCTTCAGGCCTGTGAGCCCCTTTGGAAAGCTTTGTGGGGTTTGAATATGGTTAATGTAAATAGATAAACGTTCATTTTGATGATTTTTTCCCCCGATAATCGGTCGTAGCCACATGATGTCATGAGGTAAAGTTTCATTCATTTCATTTCTGGTTAAAATGGCCACTAAAGTACACGTTATTCATTTTTAGGAGATACTTCTGAGTAGATTAGGTATAAAATAATCCATTTGCATAAGGAAAGTGAAAGTCACAAAAATAAGTGAAAAAAACTGGAATAAAAAAAATAATAATAATTGAAAGATACAGAGAAAACGGGACTCCAAACAACCGTGCAAGACATAGTAGACACCAAAACTGTCACTATCAGCACTAAAAGCTTTCATCCTTGAGAGAAAGGAGAAAAATCAAGCTCCACCTTTACTTCTGATCAGAAAAAAACAGGCGTTTCTGTCCATCCCTCCACCAGGAGAAGAAATGATCTTAAATCTAGTCAATATATCTACTATTTCTCATCATGAAATTGTTGTACATTTACTTAAGTTTGTTGTTGTCAGATTAAGTTATTTCTAAACATTTTTACTTGCTTTAAATGATTCTAGCCGATATAATCAGATAATCTGACTTGTACATAATGGCCATTCTGACTAAAAATTAAATACATGAAAGATGGCCTCTGATATTTGCACAGTGCTCTATGCTAAATTTTTCATCTCAAAATAATGACTTTTTAAAAATATTTTTAGTCACCATGTAAAAATAACTTAATATTTATGATGTAGAAATAATTACTTCAATTTTCACTGATTGAATAATAAAATAAAACAATAACAATTAAAAAACAAGTAATGAAAAACTGCATTTGATTAAAAAAAAATATCTTCAGATTATTCAGTCAACATTTTGAAAATGCCTGTTGCCTTTTCAATTGTGCAAAATTTTTATGATAAATGGACCAAAATGAAACACCTCAAAATTATTTGAAAAAAATGTCTGGTTTAAAGTAAAGTGTGTTTTTACCTTCCCCTGTAAAGTTATCTTGGAGATACAAGGTTTTGTTCTGACAGCAGTGATTCTGTGTGTGTGTGTATAGTATATATATGAACTATAAGTGCTTGAAAATTAAGAAAGCTTCTGAATATAGAAGCTTAAGTTTATTAACCCTGTGACATCAGGCGTTATTGTACACACAAGTATATTTAGACCAGCATGGAGGTCTAGATATTAATCTGTTTTGACCTTAGAAATCTGCAAGTGTCTTTTTAAAGACTTTTTTTTTTTAAAAAGGCAAGCATGAGCAGATTTTCATCAAAGCTTCTTTTGTCAGGTCATTTTCCGTGACCTCGTTCTCAAATTAAAAGTGATTCTCCATTGAAATCTCTTTTATACTAGATGTTCTCTGTACAGCTCTGCTCATAGGTTTACATGTTCTTGGCAAAATCTGACATACGGGTAAAAATTAAAGAAAAAGTAATCATAGAGGACATCACACACATCAAATATCACTCTGAAGAAGCTATATGACATAAAAAACTAAATTCAACCCATGAGTAACGGCAATAATGTACATTACTAGCAGGGTCTTGCTCAATGACCAAGCACATTCTAGGAACCAGTCAAGCAGATCATTGCTTAGGTGGCATCCACAGCTCTTTTCTAATTATATTGACATACATTTCTCACAGACTAATATCAGATATCAAAGTCATCTGAACAAAAAGAGACAGCGACTATTGCAAACAGGCTGCCTTTTATGTTAATGTTTATCTAGCGCTAGAATAACCACATGATCATGGGGGAATGCTGTAATCTCTGGAGATTTTTGCTTTTTCACTCCCCTCTAACGATGCCTAGAGTGCATCATCTACACATGCACAGACACTGCAAGCGGTCAGCGGTTCACCTTTGCATCACACTTGACTAGCCAGTGTTCTATTAACAATCCAGTCACTTGAAAAGAGCCTGAATCTCAAACTCCTTTTTAATAGCTAGACTGCATGTTATACACAGGGTTGGGTGGAATACTTTGAAAAAGGTAGTGATGTGAGGTTTGAACATCTCCCAAAGATGAGTAATGCTGAGATTATTAACTGATTTATCAGTTATGAACATTGATTTATCAGTCTACTCAGGTTCTAGTAGGAACTTCAGTGTTTGTAAAGATTTTTTTTATTGTACATCTTTTATTGTACATTTACATGCTGTGTACTGATTTTAAAGTAGCTAATAAACAAGCATCTTTTTTTTTTTTAAATGGTGAGAAATATATATTATCAAATTAATTAATTTTTTTTTTTTAAATTGGTGGGTATTTATTCTAAAACTTTTTAAAAAAATTCTCCTAATAAAAAATGACAAAGTCACTATATTCTGAAAACTGCCTTTATAAAATGTAACTTGGACTGAATTCGTATTCCCAATACTGGTATTCCAATACATTATAGGCCTGGTCATACAGTGTGTTATGCATATAAACTGAATTATAATTTTTTGTCTATGGCCTGGTGCTTTGTTATTTAGCCCCACAGCCAATAGATGCAATCTCACAGTAAAGGCCTGTTTTTTGCATGTGTATCTCTGAAACATGATACTCAGCTACCCGACATTTCTGAATGCTCTAGACTTATACTGAACTATCAGTGGAATCAAAGAGCCAAAAGCACCATCATGAAAAAGAGTGCTTTGCCTTGTAGGCTGTCCAACTGAATTATTAGAGTTACAGTTCACTGGATCTCTCCCTCTCTTTCACTGTCTGACTTTCTAATTGGCAGTATTTCACACTCTCTTAGGAGCAGTGAACAGAAGTTATGGACACACCTGGTGACGGATACTTCCTGGAGAGATGGAACAAGAGGAACCTGTGGAAATGTGTTTAACGTATATATTTAAAAGGGACACAATAATCAGCATCATCGTTTCATGAAGTAAATGTGCCAGATTTAGCCAAATCGATCATTTTATGAAGGCCATTTAAGAAGTTGTGTTTGGCACCATCATTTGGTCTTTTACAATGTCTAGCATTCCAAATGGCCCATATTCTTTGGCACTTGGAGCCAAACAGAGACTTTCTACCTTCTAATATTATGTCTGTCTGTGGTAGAAGTCCAGAAACGGAGGTTAAAGCAAGCCCACGTGATTCTGTGTAAGAAAGAAATGAACAAAGAGTGGGAGACTTACCTTAAGTAAAATATTCCTGAGTGTTTAGAAAAATAAGCACAGGCTCGTCTTTGTTCCTTTCAGCCTCCCTCACGCTGCCTTGTCCGGAGCAGGCTAGTGCTTGCTAGAGGAGCGGAGAAGAGAAGAGAGCGAGCGGCAGTGACTGTTCTGTTCTTTATCCTCTGTGGAGAAAGTCCTACCTGAGGGGGAGGGTGCACATCGCATCTGGTTACCACAGCAATATAAAAGTCATGCACGCATGCACCTACACACAACAAACATGACTTACTGGCAATGACTGGAGCTTAACTTGGGTCCAAACCACATGATGCTAATGTAGAAGATAAAGCAAATATACAAATTAGCTAAAGGTACATGAAAAGGGAAAAAAAAACTAATTATTAGAATTACTGGACAAGATAACGTTACATTTTCATATTAGGAAGGCTTTTTATCTTTTTTCAGATTGCTCCAGTTTATAGTTATTCAAAAACTCAACTAAACATCAAAGTCAGAGAAGTGAAGGCCTGGAGGATCCTGGCTGAAAAGGACTCAAAGTTACACTTGGAAATCTTTTCCCTCTACAATCTCTGCTTTAAATCTGGGCCTCCAGACTGATGTTTGGTTTAAAGGAAAACAAAAAAAAAATAGGCCAATACTTTACTTGTAAACTACATCAAAATGCAGACTATGCATGCAAGTTCACTGGTCATTTTGGATAGTGAACAAAATAACTAGCTAAATAACTAATAACTAAACATTGAGACCCCTGGCTCCTACCACCACCACCACCACTGCAGCCATCTAGTTTCACATTAAACCAATCTGAATGACCTCTTTATATCTCTAATTTGAAGCTGCACTATATAAGATTTGGGGATTTGGGACCTCTCTGGTGGAAAAGTGTAATTGCACCCAATGTGCAGCAAAACTTCATCATCAGTTGTACTTTGGACCCCTTTCCTAAGAGGATGATGTTAGATCCTAATGTCAGCACATACTGATCAATGCACAATCCTGGGTCCATGACTATATCATGACCTATGGGGTTCAGGCCTATGGTACACTTAAGGCCTTAGGGCTTGCGTCATACAGAGGCCTCAGCTTATGCTCGTGCGTTCATATGGTTAGGTGTAACCCATAGTGACAATGATATCTGATTAGCACTGTTCTAACATTATCTGTTGTTTAGGCTCTATGTTCCTGGACGTCATAAACGTCCTTGAGGGCCCTTGTCCACCTAAATCTCCATTTCATCCAATCCTTTCCCTCTATTGTCTTGTCGCACGATCGGGCGATGGTCATGCCATTTGTGTGTATATAAATGCTATTCTGATTAATAAAGGGGAGAGACTTTCTGAGTACAGACACTGTCTCTGTGGTCATTTGAGTTTCCCCCCACCCTCTCTTAGAAGGACGGAGGGCTTCTGGCTAAGTTCACAGCTTTGGTATTGAGGTCGAACCCTAGAACCTAAAACACGATCAAACGGTTCTAACAGATGAATATGATGATTGCGAGCATGTTGAAAAAACCCAAAACCCAAACCAGCCTTACCAGAAACCTTGAGCTGGAAGAATTTACTTGTGGTGATCAAAAAACAGCACTAGCATCAGCAAGATTTGTTATGAAAACAGGCCCACATATGACGGCGCGGACTCATAGTCAGGACTTTCACACTGTATGTGTTTATGTATCCACACGTAAGAGTAATGAATGGGTTATCATTTTCAATGAAATTCCATCTATATATGTGCTCCTCTCAATCATGTTGAGTCATTTGTATACATGGTCATACTTATACACAGTAAATGGGCCTCATATAAAAGCCAGCTTAATTTATATCTCTTTATAGACTGAACAGAGGTGATCAGTTGCATTTAATAGGCACTCAAATGCAATGGACACATTGTCTAAGCAACACTGTTGGATAAACATTTGTTATTCCACATATTGCCCCACTATGGCAAAAGTTGCTATAAGTGCATACAGGGGGTCATAAATATAATCATGCATTTGAGAAATTAGTGTTGTACCAGACATACATTCCCTTACTGTAGCATGGGGAAGAAGTTAAAGTTAACTTATTCAGGTACACGTCCTTCAGTAATAAACCATAAAGCACTCCACTATACTTATTACGCATTGCAATATTAACGATGCAAATTAATTTGTCTACACCCATTTGTATGCACTGACGCACACTGTATACATGCTCCATTTGTTGCTTTGGAAAAGGTCTATGACTGTGCATGTGAATACAGAATTGAAATCTAGCTCTCTTTGTGTCCGGCGTTAGCCTATTAAGCTATAGATCCTGTTCGAAAAGGCCTCTCCTATGAGGAATCTTATTCTAATCCGTCACCATACCTGAAGGCCAACACGCAAGACATTATAAAGCAGAAAAAAAAAAAAAAAAAAAAAAAAGTGTCAAGTCATGACAGAGCATGTGATACAGATAGATAACAACCTCTATTTTACCTTCCTTCAGAACAGATCATGCTATGGAATCTGTAAAGCATTTTGCCAGGATAAGGTTTTGTTCAGTAGGAGTAGGAACACGACTGCTGTGTTGAACTCCATCCCATATTGGCAAAAGCATTAACTACACTGAAGTCAGCACTGTTTTGTATGGTGCTTCAAAAAGTCCAGGGTCAACACTATCCAGTCAACAATACCTTTTATTTCCATCGTCACAAACAAATCTGCTCCTTTTAACATTATATAATCACCATCATCATCATCTCTTAACAGCGTAATATTACAGTTTCCACTGTAAACTAACATAACGGAAAAGAGTACAGTGAAAAGTAAACTGACTGCAAACTACCAACTCTGCTCTAAAATAAGTTGAATTGATGAGCATTTTAAAACAGTCTTAGAAACAGCACAAATAATTCAGGTGTATGAACCAAACTGAAGGATCTGGAAAAAGAAAGTACACCGTAAAGTAACAGTGGGAGACCCGTTTTCCCTGAGCATTGTATTTTAATATAGTGACTGCCTTATGAGGTCAACAATACAGATCCTTTTCTGGGAACTGCTGGGAGTAGAAAGGTAAATGTGTTCTTGTGAATAGAATAGAAAACCTGCTCTGCAAGGGGTGTAACAACGAGACACGTGAGAAGTGCATCATTGTAGGTAAATGAATTCAGCACTTTGAAGGGGCTTTTGAGTTTTACACCTAGCAAAAGACTGAAGGAAAAGCAAGAGGCTTCTCCTTTGGCCTCCTCATATTTTAGTGTATATTTAAAAACCACCCGGTAAGTCACTACTAAGGTAAAGCAGTCTAGAGGAGAAAAGGAGTCTCTGCAGTAGCTTGTGTTCACTAGCTATATGTGCCTAAAAATTCCTGAAAGCACAATGAATTGATTTTAAAAGAATAGATAATAATCTTAAATGAATACCAAAAAGCCCCTCTCACTCTTAGGCCTTGTTTCAATACTTGCCCTTGGCTAAAGACAAAGGAAGAGGTGACAGTTCACAGGTTTGAAAATGAATGGGAAACTTATAACGCTCAACATGGTTGTCTGTTTATAAGGAAACAAACAAGGGGTTTGCTGGTTAAGCAGCAAGTGGGGAAAAGCCCTCAGTCATAGGGATGTGCGCATGCGTAGAAGCCTGGCTTTGGGTCATTTGAGCCAAACACTACAAACTGTGATTTATTTATTTATTTTTTACATTTTTACCAGTGACTTCAAACCTGTTTTGAAACAGTAACGTGACCTTCAGTTTTGGGTTTATAGGTCTGTCCCTATTGAAAGAGAAAAATCTGACGGCTCAAAAGTTTTTTTCACAAATTTGCATTACAGAAGCAAATCTTCACATCTCATCGCTATAAAGTTAGGAAATTCTAAATTACTTGATCGAAGTTGACAATCAACTATCATGTCTGTCACCTAGGAACTGACAATAGGCGCACAACAAATACGTAACAAAAATAATGTTAAAAAAGCAAGTTACCGCTATAAAAAAAAAAAAAAAAAAAAAAAAAAAAAAAGGACAAAACTAAAGTGCAATGAACTAGAGATTAAGAACACTGCAAGGGCTCCCCCTGCTGTTTATCATAGCACCACCACCCCAGTTTCAGTTTCCATTTCTCAGATACTTTAGCCAACCATGTTAACGCTATTCCTGCTAATAAACAAACACAGGTTCAGCTCTGTCTCCTCATTATTTACCACCATCACCGTGATGTTTTATCTGACAAGGCTTCATCAACATGAACGTAAGAAGGTAATAAGAGCGGATGGCGGAGATTGTGTCTGAGATTTTCTAAAGGCAGAAATAGAAAACAAAACATCTCACAAGCACCATTTTGCAATGTAAATAAATGTAATGTCGTTATGCTAATTATAGTAAACATTTGCCTAAAAATGACAGAAACGGATGGTTAAAATAAAAGTTAAGACAGCTCTGGGGTTGTTTTAAAGTTAGGATAGAATTAAGAATTAAGGAAATTCTGCCTAGTTAGGATGTTTGTGTAAGACTGCTTTCTCACTTGGAGTTAGGATTAAGTAAGATTAAGAATTTAAGAACTGTTGTTACATAATAGCTGCTGTCCTAACTTCAGTCTAAAGTTGTCATGACAACTAAACAGATAAGATTTCAGAGTTAAGATGTGTCTATAATGCAGCTTCTGGTTCTGTATGACTGGACTTTGCTGCTTGGGGCATTGCCTAAATGGCCAGCAAGTGGACAGACCATCTTAGAAGGACCTTGCCTAGGCTAGGTTAGCCAGAGTGAGCTAATTATCAGGCCATTCAAACTTTATAATGCAGTTTTTAAAAGAAAAAAAAAGTTTGAGAATTTTTTTTTTGAGAAGTCTGAACATAATGTACATACACTGTGTAAAAAACCGCTTTGCTTGGTGATGTTTGCTTCAAAACTAGTATATGACCTTTATTGTTTGTTGTTGCTAGCTGTGAAACCTTTAGCTAGCTAAATAGAAAGCCAGCAGAGCAAGAAAGTTGAATCAGAATGACAGGCTGGGCCCATCTGAAACTCCACTTGGGCTGAAGTGGAACGGCCCTTAAGGTGGCGTCAGGGATCTCTCTCAAAGAGAAAATGGTGAGGCCGAGTTGGTGAGGGCTTGTTAAAAATAGTGTTGAAACAGGCAGCAAGTCAACAAAAGTCATAAGTATGTGGACAGCTATAACTTTTGCTTTGGTATGTTGTTTACTCCAGCATATTTAATTTTGTGAGTAATCATTTTGTTTTAAAAGTTAAAGTGCAGAACGTCAGCGTTAAAATGAGCTTATTTACATTTAAACTCTTTGAAGCGGGTCCCCATTGGAGAAACATTGCACTATATAGTGTGTCAGCCATGTAGCAGCATTTTCTGAATTCTCAATGATAAAACTTATGGTTGTTCCATGGTCTTTCTCCAGTCAGTTCAAATGCTATCTAGTGTATAATGAACCGTTTTGAAAACAGCACTATGGTGAGTGAATACCATAGTAAATACCCAAGAGGACCATTTCCGAGGGGTCCATAAAAAGTTGGACAATTTAACATGTTTCTCACCAGTGTGGTGTCTTTGTAGGTTGGAGCTGATTTTAAAACAATATTTTGGCTCTGCGTTTGACTAATTTAGTATGATTTTTTTTTCAGTCTCCTTTACCGCTTTTCTACAGCCAGTTGAAAGCCAATACAAACAGGCTCCAGATCTAGAAACAGTTCCATACACCTGTTAGTCCTGATGTGGAGGAGGTAATGATATGACACACAGCTAGTGACAAAACAAGAATGGCCTATTACTTAAGCCCATAAGTATAAAATAGTACACCCAATACAGATGCTAGCACTCTTGAATTACAGCTGACATACTCTGCACTTTAAATTTAGTCATCATCTCAATAAAATCCAACACACTGACATACAGAGCCAAAGTGATAAAAAAGGCCACTTTCCAGTTACTTACATAGTGCTCTGTATCTAGGATTCCTGTGATAGGTTTTAAATATAGCAGCTTGGGGATAGCAGTCTCCAACCACCATCTTGAGAGGTTTTCTGGGGATGTGCCTTTCAATCAACACTGAAGGGCCACATAATGGGCCACAGAGTGGGACAAAACACAACGTAGATGATGATACGAAAAAGACATGAAAACAATACCCCATGCTGGGCAGGGCGGAACTTTCAACCATGGAAACTGTGTCCAGCACAGCAAATGGACAACACATCCGTACGACAAGGAAACAAATTCATTGGTTAAAATCTCACTCATTAAGCTCTTTTGACCCATACTTGCTGGTTTTTGGGTCTTTTCCTTTCTTGCTTTCCTCGTTCCTGACCTGCTTAATTCCACCTTCTTCTCTTGCACAGTCATTCTGTGCAACAATTTCCTTTTCAAGCCAATATTTAAGCTTGATAAATAGTCATCAGCATGTTTAAACTTTTACCACACAAAACTAAGTGCACCAACAGGAGACTTTGACCATCAACCATGCTGGTTGATGGTTAAAACTGGTACCGGCAGAAGCCCTTTTCTAAATCCATCGGTCTTGCCTTTCCTTTCAGGTAGTCTGTTTGTCTGGGTGGCTTTTGAGTTTGTGGAACTTGACACTGTCAAGCTTTTCAAAGCGCTTTCCACAGTGTTCACAGGTGAAGTTGTAGTGAGCCTCGGGTGTATGTTTCTTCATGTGCCAGTTGAGGGAGGCCCGCTGCCGACACTGGTAGCCACAGATTTCACACCTGCAGGGATGGAACCAATAACATAACCACAAAGTTAAACTAATTTGTCCATTAATGAAGAATTGAAACAATGAAATGCTAAGATTACAGTTTAATATATCAATACTTATAGAACACAATAAAATATATGTACCATGAAAAAGACAGATTTAGACCAATAATAGACAGTCTGTGAACTTACAACCAGTGTACAGTAACTGCATTAAAAGCAAAAAAAAAAAAACAGTACCACTACAGTAATAACTAGTACCATTTCTTCTACAAAAATTGAATCTGGAATATATTAATGACCATTTTATTCAAACAGAGGTCAATTTTCTCATCACAGAGCTGGATGTGTATGGCTGGCAGACTACTTCAAATTAGTTTAATATACACAATGACCCTGCAGCCCAGTCTTTGGGTACTGTCTTACAATTTAATAACACCGAATTGCAAAAAAAAGTAATTGTCAGACATTTTATAATCTTAATTTTTTTTAAATCTATTTTTAAACCAAAGACTTTTTAGGCATCCACGGTAACCCCATTATGTTTCTTTTTAAATGCTGAATTAAAAAGTGCATAAAAATATTTAAGCATAAAATGTGCTCAAGTACCACATATCTTATTTTGCCACATTGCTAACCTTTACATGAGTTACAACTAAATCAGACTCACTGTAACGGCGTTTCGCCTGTGTGAGTTCGCCTGTGCACCTCTAAATGGTTCTTGCGTTTGAAGGACTTGCCACATGTCTCACATATAAAGTCTCGCACTCCTGAAAAGACAAAGAGGCTAGTCAACAGTATTTTACAAGCATAGCTTATGGAAGATAAGTAAAAGCACACAAAATTAAGCACCTGAGTGGATGATCATATGGCGATGTAGGTGGTTAGAGAGGTAGAACTTCTTCCCACAGCCTGGATGTGGGCATACTTTTGTCCTGCCTTTCCTGTGCACCAGGTTCACATGATTCTGCAGGACACAGATTTGCAGAACTCCCATTTACTCACCCGCTTCACAAAGAAAACCAATAAATAGGAATAGTGGGATGTAACCATATTTCAGGGGTAGTGTTACAAGACTTACAGAACGATTTTCAAAACAGCAAAAGATCTGATGCATCAGTGCTCATACAAACCCACTTCATCTGACTAAGAAGTTTTATATGCTACGCTCTGCAAAGTAATGTATACCGCAGATAGTTTGGAAGGCATTAGACCTTATCCTGCACACAAATCACAATAAAATCAGTCTCACTAATGAATCTTTCACACTGCATTTTGCATTTAAGGTTAATCAACTAGTTTCCAAAGTCAAATAAACTCAGAACTTAGTGGTAGTAGAAAGAAAAAAAAAGGTACTTAATAGTAGTCACACACTGATAGGTTAGCCATTAACTCCCATGAGAAACACTTTTCTGGAGTGATCAAATATATTCGTTCCTGTGGCTATGGCTGTCTATACTGGAAATGTGGCAATTATAAACAAAATACATTAGTGCACTTTTAATACTAATGAAGAATGTAGATACTACTACTGCAAGCAGTGATTTACATCAGGTTGTTGCTTATGCATGTGTAGAACTTTGGTGGTGTCAACTGTCCTTACCTGGAAGCTGCTGATGGCCACATACACCTGACTGCATCCCTCGTATGGGCAGTGAAACATCTTCAGCATGCCGTCCGCCTCAATGACTGGGCCCCGCCGACTTCTCTTAGAAGATCTGAAGTGTGCAGCAAATATTCAGTTCATTCACACTGGTTTTATTCTTTGGCTTAGAATTAATTCATTTCCATATCTAAAGCTTGCTCAATCTGCTAACTGCTGCCATAGCAACAGGTTTTCAAAAGACCCCGTCACATGGTGAGCTGAACTACAGCATTTATGAAGGCAACAGCTCAGGAATCACAGATGAGTCAATAGGCAACCCCACACCTGTACTTCACACAGACCTGTTGGGGGAGCGCTGCAAATCTTTCTGTGTGTGTGATTCCTCACTGGGCTCCAAAAGCTGCTTTTCATTCAAATCTGAAAAACAGAACATCAACACAGTCAGTCGAGTGACTGACAATCAATGTGTTGCTTACTTACACATAGAAAAAAATGTCATTGTATTTTGTCAAATTTAAAATGCATTTTATTTAAACAAGTTGTAAAAGCTCCAGTCCTTGAGGGCCAATGGGCAGCACAGATTAAGGATTTCTCTGCCCAGAGACACTCAATTTAACTCTTATCTGCCAGGTTTAGAGAGTGTGTTTGAGGAGGGAATTCATCAAATCGCGCTGGACAAAGACCTACCTTAAAAGGTACTGTTTAGTTATAGTAAATACTGTCTATTTGTGTGGTAATGCAAACTATGTTATCCTACTAATTACATTAAAAGGAAATCTGATTTTTCAAATTGAGTGAAAAATTACAGTGCCAGATTTGTTCCCAGTGGTGGTGATGGGCACCAGTTGTCTGATGTTTTTAATGCCTCTAAAATGTGCCTCACAGAAAACTATTACATGACAGAGTTATGAAAACACTGACTTATTTTACAATAGTTTCGGCCTAAAAATGTCTCCCCCAATGTACAATTAAAGCACCATTTCTACTTCCATTTTTCCTTTCTTTAGAGGACAACCCTCCCCACCTCCCTAAAGGTCCATAAAGAAAAGGTTAAACAAAAAAATGACAATAAAAAAAACAGCATAAGCGATGCCAAGAACATTGACAATCTTCATGATGTACAACGTGCTTCAATATACATTTGATTAACATCTTATATTTGTGTTGAAAGGCATGGGGCGGCAATCTAAATGTGAGCCTCATCATAGGCAGCAGCCCATTTACAGAACAGAGGTTCCCACGTTTTCAGGAAAATATTGTTTCTATTAGTAAACTTATAGTGAAGTCTCTCCATATGCAGCACATTCCCCAGATCCCCAAGCTACTGCTGGAATAGAGGGCTAGCCTTCGACTTCCACTGCAGCAAGATAAAGGCAATAATGTATAGACAGAAATGGCTTGGCCTTACATTTATTAATCCATTAGATTACTCCTGCTGAATAGAGATCAAAAATAGCAACTGGTGCAATAATTTTATTAACAGATTTTGATTTATAGTTGAATATAAGCATCCAAAAGGAATTTAGTTTAGGACAGGACCAGAACTGATGAGTAGATGGGTAGATGTTCTGGTCTCTTATTTACACTCATCACATAATGGAGAGATGTTGGGATATATAACATGAGGCTTGGACCTAAGAATACTGGAGTCTGTGAACTACTTTGTATTGTACTAATGTATGTCTGGTATTTATAGAACTACTGAGTGTTCTGTCAAAAGTAAACCTTTGGGGACCCTGAACTGCAGCATATAAAGGCTTTGAACTGCAATCTGTAATATCTGCATTTCCCTCTTTCAATCATGTGATGTAAATGAAAAGCACAAACGCCATTAAGCCAACCAAGCAATGACTTGATTCACTGCTATTTTTTATTATTGATATTACTGATGATGTTGATTAATAGCCTTAATCTCATATTCTGTTGAATATTGCAGACATTTTGAAAAATCAGTGGAATTACCCATTAAGCATAAACTTAACACTGCAAGCGCATGGTGCAATAAACTACCAGACTACAGTAGAGGAGAGCAGGCTTGCACAGCTTTCATTCTGTTACATATATTCCCATTAAACCACTTATTAAAAATGAGCTCTACTTGAGAATAATGTAAAATCTTCACAACAGTGGTCTCCAACCCTGGTCCTGTACAGCTACCTTTCTGCCTGGGAAGGTTGATTAGCTGTGGCCAATTTGCCACACCTGCTTCAGCAAAATCAGCCTCCTCCCAAATCCCTGATTGGCTGAATCAGATGCATCAGAGGTAAATAAGGGGCAGACCTACTTACTGGATACAGGTTGGAAGTAAACTTTCAGGACCAGGTTTGGAGATCACTGCTTTGAGTGATTCAAGCACAATGCACTTCTCGCACCTGTGATGTTATCAGTCTCTGGTATGCTGCTTCGGAGCACTGCTCCTGATTGGCACATCTGGTTATAGGCCACGCCATCAATCACTGTGCAGGTGACTTCCTCCACATTCCCACTGCCCATGTTGAGCTGAATGCCTTCAGATGTTAGAGCTTCATAACTGGGACCTGTGATTATGATAAGCTAGCAAGAGCAGTGAGCAGAAAACAGCAAGAGAGAGAGAGAGCAAGTGAGAAAAGGTAAATCAAAAAAGGATTACATGGATGCCTTTAGTCTGATCATTCATAATAAACAAAATACTGTTGCCAGCAGATGATACTTTGGTGGCTGCTACTCTAATCCACTTTCCTCTGTGGTCCTAGATCAGACAAATATTTAACGTGGCCAAGCAACCACAGTGAAATCAGTCAGATTAGAATTAATGAATATGCGGTAGAAAGAAGGCAATTTTCAAATCGCAAAAGTTGCAATTTTATTGATATCCCACATTATTCAATGTTATCTTAATTTGGGAAATTTAACCTAATAATGCACAGCTTGCGAACTGTCAGTCTGGCACACTACATTCAGCGTTTAGGTCTCAAGTTTGAGAAAGAAAGAAAAAAAAACAAAAAACAAAAAAAAACATATGTGCTAGTCTTCCGGTCAAAGAAAATGGGTTTGTAGTTGAATGATACAGAAAATAAATTAATTTACACTCACATTATTAATTATAAAACTGCAGTTATATATTTCTCAAATTACTTAGCCATAGGATGCAGTCAGTGTCATTATCCACTGTTAGTGTGTTGACGCTGGCTAAATACTGGGAAAAAAACTGATCTGATATTTGGGGATTTATCTAAATTTAACTGGAAAGAAACTACTGAAATCAAGCAGCGTCCAAAAAACAACTTTCACAAAGTTGTCAACAGGGATAGACCAATCCTGCATTCTCTGTTCTGATACCAATTCAGATACCTGAAAAATCCAATGGAATAAAAGATAAAATACTTGTTTTTAATTACTGTATAATACTAAAAGAGTTATAGTATGAATATTATATTACATCAGTCAAAATGCAAAAAAAAAAAAAAGAAAAGAAAAATACAGCTTAATCGTTTATCTGACCTATCTGAGAAAAAACAGGGTGTCACAGAACATAGTACATGTATATTCATAGATTTATGTTCTCTGGGACTTTACCTTAAATAAAATAAACAAATGTATGTTTCATAGTTAAAGTGGGCTACTGGACAATTTGCTGTTGTCATTTTAACGACTATGACTAACAGTATTAAATACAGATCAATCTTTTGTGGTTATGCGATTCATTCAATAATTCTATTTGTGGCAACAGCAATTACTGATTACAAAATTGTGTGAGCGCAGTTCATTATAGGCTAGAAGTGTGTTCACACAGGAAAAACTGTGCAAAAAGTTGGAACTGAGCAATACTGTGAATATAATTTCATTGTATGTAATTGAGCTCCAACATGTCTCCATGCGACATACCTGAGATCCTTCCAATGTGGCCCGCTGGTCTGGCAACTCACAGCTGCCCACCACACTCTGAAGCGCCTGGGTCTCGAACAACTCCCCCTGCACTGGAGCAGCTGCCATTGGTGTGTGACCTGCGCTTTCTGAAAGTGTGTGGGCACCGCCTTCCTCCACACCTCCTCTGACATGACTGTCCCCGTCTGATCCCTCCAGGCTGTCCATTAAAGATGCTGTGACCACCACACACTCGTAATCCTCCGTCACGGCCCTGCCCCTTCCTGCACTTTCGGCCTTCAGGTCGGCTGCCTCTGTAGGAAATCTTTCTGTTGCCAGATCCTGGTCTGAAGCTATGTGTTCAGACTCAGGCACGGTTGGCTCCCCCTCTGGTCCTACGCCCACCTCCCAGGTGGCCTGGTTCACCAGTGACTGAGAAGACGTGATGGAGAGCCGGTCAGCTACAGGAGCTCCTGGGAGCTGACTAAGAGTTGTGGAGCACATCTGATGGGCCACTTCTGACACTTGTGCTGTGGCACTCTCCAACTCGTCTGGTGCATCTGAACAAACAAGACACATTTGTGGTCCCAGCGATGACTACTACACCACGGCTATGACAGCTCAATGCAGCATATAACAGAATGCCCCTTAAGAGCTGGTTCATCCCCTTAAACTCCATGGAAATTGAAGTGAGTCCACACTGAAATTAAATGACTATATAACTTATTCACAGTTAATCTAACAAATTAACCAACTAGGGCTAAAATAACTGAATAACAAGGCTGAAGTGGCTAAAAGCATCCGAGCACCTTAAAAAGGACACGCATGCATAACCATACCAAAATAAAATAAGTTGCTTTTTGCTGTGCTTTAGGGAATTCTGATCTTTGATTTATAACTGAATCACACCTGACAGTTGGCTTTGGTTTAGCACTCTTTGAGCAGCCCTGGTACTGAGGCCACCAGCAGCTGCAGCAGTCTCAACAGCCCTTTTTTCTTCTGGCTCCTCCCTAGCGTCGTCCTCGTCCTCAGACTCACTAGCACCTCCTGCAGCCCATGAGATGTGTTGTACAAAAGAATGTTCAGCATCACACTGCCACAGCACAGAGGTGGACAGACCCAGCGTTGGCTCCACTGCCCGAAGTTCAGGCTCATGAGGACATGTCTGGCAGTGCTCCTGGTACCAGCTCACTAAGCTGTGCAAACTGGTGACAGCCACCTTTTTCCCTACCAAAAAAAAGAAAGAAATAATTCACTAAATTTCACAAACGTGTTCCTCTAGTTTCGTCAGTGCTATGCTTTGTCCCTAGCATTAACTATTCATGAATTTCCATTGTTCTGAACTTCCATCAAGAGAACGTGGCCAAGATTTAGGTCTCATTTTAGCCTAATACACATGTTAAAGAGCTCTGTCAGCTTTTCAAAATTTGTGCATATTTACATAATTAAGATACAGATAATTAATTATTTAATGTTTGACGTGTGAAAGGGTTAACTCTGCTCTAACTCTGCTCTAAGCAGACTTTGCAGCAAGCATAGCTACTGTCCTTGGCAGTTTTGCACAAACAACTTGCTCCTCTTATCGGGACAACATTCTGTCCAGAACCATTTGTTCTCTTTCGTAGGTAAGATTATCGTACACAGAGCAGAAGCCCCCCTCCTTTGGGCAGTTCCGGTGGTCCGTGAGTGTCAGCCTAGCATTTCATGACTGTTAGACAACTTATTTGGGTCCACCCTGTTTGCTTGTACGCAACAGGGCAGGACGTGTTTGTATAAAAGAAGGAGTGCCCTTCTTTCTTTGTGCAGAAGACTTAATAAACTCTTTGATTGATTAAGAGAGTCGTTCTGTCTTCCTGCACCGAGCGCTCCCGCTGCAACTGAGGCTTTCCACAGGACAGGTGATCCACTCTCTGGTTCCTCTTCATGAACGGACCAAAAACGGCCGGTCCTTTCAAATGGTGACCTCCGACGTGTTCTCTTCACCCAGGTAAGTCCAATTAATCGTTTTTGGACCTCTACCTGGTTGTCGAGATCACCTGGGTGTTCAGAGCGAACCGACCCAGCCCTGTCGGGTGGGCGGGAGTACGAGAGTGAGAGTAGAGAGGGTACATTTAAACCTAAGCGCTTAGTGGGAGACAGGGAACGTCCTATAGTGGAAACTCTCAGTACAGCTCTCACTGTATTTTTCCATACTGGGCACATCGTTCCAACCAGAGCCGGAAGAGACACCGGCTGCATGGATGCGTAGATGTAATTTGGGTTTGTCCAACCTAGCTGGTTGGACCGAAGGTAATCGGCAAATACCCGCATACCCCAGGGAGGGCACTTTCGATGTGGGCTATTTGGGTTCCGCACATCGCATGATTAATGAGGGCATAGGGGATCCTGGATGAGACCTATCTTACATGAATGAAAGCTATAAATCGTGGTATGACGTGAAAAAGGTGTGGGGTGAACCGAATAAACTCTCTTTATGTGTGTGAAGTTTGGTTTTATGCCATCTGCGCTCAGCCTTTCTGCATTCTCTCTTTTGGGTCTGTGCTGCTACAGTGATGATATCAGCGGTACATGTTTTCAAAACAAGCATGGACCCTGTGTCCAAATTATCTTTCCCATTCCAGTTCGTATCAGAAGCAGAAAGAACAAGGAGTTTAGGTCAGATACTGTGAATACATCCAACCTGCAGTATGTTGGAGGTAACTCACAGTCTTTGAAACAAAGTGCACAGGTTATTAAGTTAGCTCTACTGAATATCAGATCTCTTACAAATAAGTCTTATATAATTAATGATTTAATTACAACTCACAGGCTTGATTTCATGCTTTTAACAGAGACATTAAACTCATATAGTGCTGATATTGTGTTAACTGAGACGGCTCCACCAAACTTTAACTTTTTAAATGTTTCACGCACCGGCAAGAAAGGCGGAAGTGTAGCAATGCTGTTTAATGATACTTTCCAATGCAAGCAGTTACCACTTGGTGATTTCACATCTTTTGAATATTTAGATGCAATTTTAAAGGGGGCACAAAGAATATTATTAGTAACTGTCTACAGACCTCCAAGGTACAATGCTAATTTTATTGATGACTTCACAGATATGTTATCTTTTATTTCTACTGAATTTGATCATTTTGTTATTGCTGGTGATTTTAACATTCATATTGATAATCACAAGGATAATTACGCCAAAGAACTCTATGATGTACTTGAATCTTTTGAACTTTCTCAGCATGTGACTGGAAGCACACATTGCCATGGTCACACTTTGGATGTGGTTATCTCAAAGGGTCTTAACATTTCAGCCTCTATTAAGGATGTTGCATTGTCTGATCACTGCTGTGTATTTTTTAAAATATGGACTTCAATCCACAGCAGTGCCAGGCAAGTTAGGTTTAAGAAAAGACAGATAAATAACAGGACAGCTGCACTTTTTGTTACCAAAATGTGCTCTTCACCTTGCCAACCATCTGAATCATGACCTTCCTGTTGTGTCTCTCAATGTATCTGGTGTTGATTATAATTTTCTCATTGATACCGGCGCCACGCTCTCTTCGCTATGAGGGGCCTTTATCATCTAGAATCACTAGCTCTGTGGGTATTACAGGACAGCCCTTCTCATCTCCGTATACGCCCCCACTTCAGGTTGTATGCGCTGTTCCTCGTTCCCGATTTTCATGGTATTTCGCATCGGGAACGAAGAGGGGTAAAGCGTGACATGTCCGAATTGTTTTGCATTCACAATTTGAACTCTGCCGTTGATCGCATATTAGACCGTTGTCTTACATGTGCACAGAATAACCCAAAACCGGCCGGACCGCACCAAGTTCTTCCTAAACCGGAAACACCTTTCCAAGAATGGCAAATCGATTTCACACACATGACGACTGTAGGGCCTCACAAATATTTACTGGTCTTAGTAGATAAATTTTTCGTTGGACAGAGGCGTTCCCATGCAATAAAGAAAATGCAAATACAGTTGTGACAAAACTATGCCAAGAAATCATACCGCGTTACGGTGTCCCCTTAGGAATAGACTCTGACAAAGGCACACCGTTCACCTCCAAAGTCACACAGATGCTCGCGAAGCACCTGAGCATAGACTGGGCTTTCCACATCCCCCATCACCCTCAATCCTCAGGTATGGTCGAAAGGGTTAATCGGACTATAAAAGGGCGGTTATGAAAGGCCATGCAGACGCAGAACACTACTAATTGGGTGAAGGTTTTACCTGTAGTTTTGGCCAAACTGCGGATGGCGCGCACAGACACTCTGGGTGGTCTGTCGCCGTATGAAATTGTCATGGGACGTCCGTTCCCCCTCCCATGGCGTCAGAAATCGGCTCTGGGGGGAACGGCGGACTTGGATGTGCGTCGCAGCGAGTACACCGCAGGGTTGTTAACTGTTCTGAATGAATACTGGGAGAGGGTCAACCAAACTATCACAGACCCTCCCAAGGTCCCAACTCATGCTTTTAAGCCGGGCGATCAGGTATTGGTCAAGAAATTTGAGAGAAAGGGTTTTTCAGACTCCCCTTTCTCTGAACCCACTACTGTACTCGCTGTCACACGCACGGGGGTATTAACCGATCTTTTTCCACAGTGGATTCATGCCTCCAGATGTCAGTCAGCCCCGCAGTGATGTATATACATGTTAGACGTCTAACTATTTTTGTTTCCTATCTCTAACCTGTCCTGTGTTACAGAAGTATGTTGCAACTAATATTAATCCTGTGCCTGGTGGAACGTGCTGGCGGATCCCCCATGGATAACGTTTTCTGGCAGTATGCTAACTGGACTGCCAAGCAGTACACCAATGACTCCTGCTACGTGTGTCACCTGATGCCCTCCAGTGTGAACAAGCACTCCATGGTCACGGCCCCTCAGGATCTCTCTGCTACTCTGCAGGCTGTAGCACACATCTGTCTGTCTCCTGACTGTTTGAATGTTACTCATTATGATTACCCTCACATTAATTATTCTCTTTCTTTATCACAGGATTTTTGTTCTAAAACTCGCAACACTACAGATCTTGCTACATGTTTGCAGTACATTCTTAAATATGTCCTTACTAACTCCTTACTAACTACTTACTCCTTATTTTGCCAT
Source organism: Pygocentrus nattereri (assembly GCF_015220715.1). NCBI lineage: Eukaryota > Metazoa > Chordata > Actinopteri > Characiformes > Serrasalmidae > Pygocentrus > Pygocentrus nattereri. The sequence continues at coordinate 5,042,895 of NC_051224.1, forward strand.
GGCTGTCCCCATTATCTGTATGGTTTTGCTGTTGTTGTGTTTGGGTCCTTGTTTTTTTCAGATGCTTCATGGAAAGGGTCTACGCGCTGGCCTCTGCGATGCGACCCCCGCGGCCCGTATACCAGCCTCTCATCTCCAGCACCAACCATATGTATGTGTGTTCTCACGCACCACTGTGACTCGCCCTGTTATGCCTCACCAGTTGGTGAGGCATAAAAGAGGGGAATGAAAGGGTTAACTCTGCTCTAACTCTGCTCTAAGCAGACTTTGCAGCAAGCATAGCTACTGTCCTTGGCAGTTTTGCACAAACAACTTGCTCCTCTTATCGGGACAACATTCTGTCCAGAACCATTTGTTCTCTTTCGTAGGTAAGATTATCGTACACAGAGCAGAAGCCCCCCTCCTTTGGGCAGTTCCGGTGGTCCGTGAGTGTCAGCCTAGCATTTCATGACTGTTAGACAACTTATTTGGGTCCACCCTGTTTGCTTGTACGCAACAGGGCAGGACGTGTTTGTATAAAAGAAGGAGTGCCCTTCTTTCTTTGTGCAGAAGACTTAATAAACTCTTTGATTGATTAAGAGAGTCGTTCTGTCTTCCTGCACCGAGCGCTCCCGCTGCAACTGAGGCTTTCCACAGGACAGGTGATCCACTCTCTGGTTCCTCTTCATGAACGGACCAAAAACGGCCGGTCCTTTCAACGTGAAATGCTCTGCTCTAGAGAAACTTAGTGAGTCAGAATTGTTAACAGTGGTGGTGATAGGAACCAGCCACATTAACCAACGCCTCCACACAAAGTTACTACATGAATTTATTGCAAGCGCACTGCCTGAACACTGAACTAAATGTTACACTAGTCTTTATATTTCTGGTTTAAAATGTAATTTTTGAAAAACAATAGTGGTAAAGAATTGCATGCAGGTCACTGTAAGGCAAAACAGTCCCGAAGATAAATATTTTTTTGGATTTCCCACCTTTCTACTTTTAACATCATTACACATAAAAACTCTACAGTCACTGCTTGGTTTTGGATAGTTAATAAAATAACTGTGTGCTATAGACACGGGTTCCCTTCAATAACACTGTACAGAGTCAGTAAGTAAAAGTGGGCAACATGACTATACACTCACCGGCCACTTTATTAGGTACACCTTGCTAGTAAAAGGTTGGACCCCCTTTTGCCTTCAGATCTGCCTTAATTCTTCGTGGCACACTTTCAAGGTGTTGGAAACGTTCCTCAGAGATTTTGGTTGGTTATTCGAGTTCCTGTTGCCTTTCTATCATCTGGAACCAGTCTGCCCATTCTCCTCTGACATCAACAAGGCATTTTCGTCCACACAACTGACCGCTTACTGGATATTTCCTCTTTTTCGGACCGTTCTCTGTAAACCCTAGAGATGGTTGTGTGTGAAAATCCCAGCAGATCAGCAGTTTCTGAAATACTCAGACCAGCCCGTCTGGCACCAACAACCACGCCACGTTCAAAGTCCCTTAAATCCCCTTTCTTCCCCGTTCTGATGCTCGGTCAGCACTTCAGCAAGTTGTCTTGACCACCTCTACATGCCTAAATGCTTTGAGTTGCGGCCGTGTGATTGGCTGATTAGCTATTTGTGTTAAACAATTGAACAGGTACCTAATAAAGTGGCCGGTGAGTGTATATTTCTATCACCCACGCATCAGTAAGTTTTTCTACAATGCCTCATTTCACATCACAAAACTTTGAATGGCTTTGTTTACATCTCTACTATTAATTCATGCAGAAAACCTGAAAAACATACAGACCTCTCCATTAACAGAGTAAACGTACCCTTTAAGTAGCCTCTTTCTTCATGTTTTCTCATATCAGTATTTACCTAATGGCAGCTGGCTTCATGTCACTCAAACAATAATGTTAATTTTGTAATCACCAATTTCACACAAGATGCTTTATTTGTCTGAATCTACAAAATACTTACATCTCTTATATAAAATCTGGGTTCAAGCTAACAAGAGACTGAGCCTGATGGCAAATTTAAGCAGGAAAATGAAAATCTTCTTTTCAAGGGGTTTCAAGCATTGGTTGACACAGGATAAAACCAATGTGGTGATCACCCACATGCATGGAACTATTACAAAAATATCTCGGACATAAATACATTTGAATGCGTTCACCTTTTTTCTGGTTTCTGCACAGTTCTGGAGCCGTCTTCTTCCTATCAGTCACAACAGAGCACAGTTATTACAAAACTATGGCTGTTATGCTATAAAACGTAACCTTTTCCAACCAATAAGAAGCAGTGAAAAAAAATCCTTGAAATGCCTGGATACTGCGAAGCTAAAAGAATTACTTTTAATGTACTTTAGTCAATGTGGATATTTCCTACATTGAAGTCCAATTCAAAGGACCTTATAAACGGAATGTTCACAAGATATTTGTAGAACAAAAAATGTAAACACACATTTGCATTTTTGATGCTTGTTCAGTTGCAATAATACAAAATGTAAAATGAACTTTACATAATAAAAACTACTGTAATAAATTCCTCCCATTCTAATATTTAACTGAACATAAATGTGCCTTGAGTTTGGTCTTAAGACAGATTTTGAACTTTGGCCATAAACTGTGCCTCATTACCTTATTACATACTTGAAAATAGATGTCTTTCAAATGTTCTTTTATGGTTCTATTAGGAACCATTTCAAGCTTAAATGCTTGTGTGCATGGTGAAATGGTTCTTCAGACTGATGGAGAATGTGTTGTATGTGGTTCTATACAGCACCAAAATGGGGTCTTCTATTGCTTCAAGCTTGCCATCATAAGAATAGCAGAGCGCTTAGTGGTGCTATATAGAATCATTTTCAAAAAGGTTCTACACAGAACCAGAAACAACACATCCTCCATCAATCTGAAGAACCAGTTCACCACGCAACCATTTAAGGATGAAACTGTTCTATACAGAACTACCGGTTCTAAACCTTTACTCACGAACCCTTGAAGTACCATCTTTAAGCACGCCTGGCTGTTTTAATATGTAAATGATATAATCACATTCACACGCATTGAAACAGGTAACCACTTCATGCCTGGGAGATTTGAAACAAAGCACAAACACATGAAGCAGAAGCCAAAAAGCTCGTCTGACTGTACTGGACATCATGAGAAGTTGTGGCCAGCAAGCCACCTGTATTATTTCTGTATTATTTGGTGGTTGGTTAGTGTAGTGGGTAACACCTCTGCCTTCTACGCTGTAGACTTGGGTTCAATCCCCCACCTGGGTCAGCACCCTACACTATAGCAATAAGAGTCCTTGGGCAAGACTCCTAACACTGCCTTCGCCTGCTTGTGTAAAAATGATCACATTGTAAGTCGCTCTGGATAAGAGCGTCAGCCAAATGCCATAAATGTAAATGTATTTCAAGATGTGGCTAGCAACCAGAGGTCTAAAATTCAGGTCCAGAAAGTAAAAGTCCTTGCCAGGATTTTGTTCCAACTGCCTGGACAGCTCTGCTGGCGGGTTGATCTAACCAGAGAAGCCAGGCTGTTGGAACAAAATCCTGGGGAGGATCGTTACTTTCTGGACCTGAATTTTACACCGCTGCTAGCAACTTCGCCAGACTAGTTAAGCTGACCTTTTGCTGACACTTAAAATGTATAGGTGACGGTCCACGTACGCGCCGTATTTCTGCTGGTATCTCTCTCCGTACGCCGAGTTCAACAGGATTAAATACTCGGCCAGTCCGGCGTCGCTCAGGCTGGTCCTCCGGCGTAGCTCACTCCAAATTTTGTGCGACTCTCCGAGATAAACCCGCCGGACGTCGTACTTCTTTCGCGACTCGAGTCTCCTCTGAGCCCTGTCTGAGTCCGATAGTCGGGGTCGACCCCTGCAACGCCGTAAAACAGCTTTAATTTGGTCCCCGGAGCCGCTAGAGTCCAGACTGTCCGTCTTATCCGAGCACAGAGTCGCCATCTTGCTGTCAGCTGTGAGTTGTTGTGGTTCTTCTTAAAGGGATTTTCGGTTTGAACGGAAGTTGAGGACGCGCCTTTAAAGGAAACCGAGATGTTTTTGCCAGAATGTGAAATGATTTTTTACGCATAAATAATCTGTTATTACTAATATTTCTTTCTTTTATACATATTAATGTCGCGCGGTGAATATAAGACACCAAGCAACACTGACCGAGAGGCAGAAAGATAGCTAACGTTTCACGTGTTTTTGATAGACACGTGCATTGACCAATCGAAACAGAGCAATGTTTTTACGAGCCCAATGTTGGCCAATCAAAATGAAGAGAATTTTCGAGCATCCAATCACCGTCGCAGTGGGCGTTGACTCACGTTCGCGGGAGAAGCAAGTGGTGTTTGTAAGCTAAAAGTTAGCCGGTTAACTAGGTTAGCTATCTGCTTTACCTCAGACTTAAACGGCTGCTTGGCGATATTGGGAAACAAAAAGGCTGCACGTTATATATTTTTATTTCTCTCTTTCTGCCTGGCTAGTTCAAGAGGGATGGTCGATATCCTTGATATCGTTTTTAAACGATTTAGTTTACAGCGCCATGTATCCAGTAACATAAACGTGTCTGCTCTGGAGAATGGCGTTTTGGTGGTAGGAGATGAAAACATCAACAGATCCCTGTTGTTCCTGGCAGCTGTAACAGCTGCTTCAGAATTAGGAATCAAAGTACTGTTTTTCACTCAAAGCCAGTTTCAGAGCCTTCCAGTTAACTTCCAGGGATCCGCCTCCAGTGGCCTGAAGCCTGAATATCTGAAGGTAGGATAACAAAAATAGACCCTCACAGTATGTAAGACAACATAAAAGCACAGTCGAGTGAGACCTCTATTATTTCTGCATGTTTTTAATTGAGAGAACAATAAAAATAACTTTTACAGTTATAAAAGAAAAGGCCAGCTGAGTAAACTCTCTGTCTCTTTCGCATCTCTGCCATTCAGAGATGCAGTGAAAGTAATACAACTTTATTCCATTATAATGCTGGATGGCAGTATTTGATAAGGCTATAACACTTTTATGTAGGCTTTTATTTCTACCATTGATTGCTTTGACAAAATATTGTCACACCCCATCCAATTTTATTGTTTTCTTCTCTGTTCTCACTATTTGGATAGAACTTGCTGCATATTTTTGTATATTTTTATTCGTATATATGCCTGTAGATTTTTCTCTCTCTATTGTATAGTTCTTAATATACACTCACTGGCCACTTAATTAGGTACTCCTTGCTAGTAAAAGGTTGGACCCCCTTTTGCCTTCAGAATTGCCTTAATTCTTCATGGCAGACTTTCAACACGGTGTTGGAAACGTTCCTCAGAGATTTTGGTTGGTTATTTGAGTTCCTGTTGCCTTTCTATCATCTGGAACCAGTCTGCCCGTTCTCCTCTGACCTCTCACATCAACAAGGCATTTCCGTCCACACAACTGACCGCTCACTGGATATTTCCTCTTTTTCGGACCATTCTCTGTAAACCCTAGAGATGGTTGTGCGTGAAAATCCCAGCAGATCAGCAGTTTCTGAAATACTCAGACCAGCCCGTCTGGCACCAACAACCACGCCACGTTCAAAGTCCCTTAAATCCCCTTTCTTCCCCGTTCTGATGCTCGGTCTGCACTTCAGCAAGTTGTCTTGACCACCTCTACATGCCTAAATGCATTGAGTTGCAGCCGTGTGATTGGCTGATTAGCTATTTGTGTTAACAAGCATTTGAACATTGAATTGTACCTAATAAAGTGGCTGGTGAGTGTATATGAACATATATAAAACACTGTCCTGTGTTGTGTGACAGCTACAGACAGCTAAATTTCCTTCGGGATCAATAAAGTATCTATCTATCTATATAGAAAATTAGATTTGTATACCCCAAGACCTTAGATGATCTGCTGGAGGATGTGGCATCCCTTCACGAGCTGGTGGCAGAGGCTGCAGCGCTCCCTTCCTTGGTCATCGTGGACAGTTTGGAGCGGTACGTGTGCGGCCCGGCAGCACAGAACAGACCCCAGCAGGAAACTCAAAGCGCAGCAGCTCATGTGGTGGCCCTTCTGCATGACACAGCTGCTTTCCTCACCCAGAACCTGGAGAATGAGGCCCAGTGCAGGGTCATCGTCTCCATTCAGCCTGAATGGAAAGGCCAAGGTGGGTGTGATCAGTTAGTATTGGACCCCATCCTCTTTGTCTTGGAGCGCTACCTGCAGGTGAGGTGCACCTTAGAAAAGTTGAGGATAGGTGAGGAGCAAAATAAGTGGCTGCTCTGTCTCTCAGGTCCAGGGCTGCAGGTTGATGGGAATAGTACCGCAGAGGAACAACTGCGGTGGCATGTAGTCCTGCAGCCTAATGGGGCACTGGAGTTCTGCCCAGTCAGTCCAGAACCAGGGGAGATACCACAGGGACAAAACCCTGTGGAAGTGAACAATGAGCATGTGCCACTTGCCATCACAGATTCCTAACAAGAAGCCAACATTCGAAAAGTAAACAAATGTGTTTTCTTTTTATGGACTATTCCCTTTGTTTGTTCTCCCTTGCATTACAGATTGCAAAAATAAAGTGGATTAAAAAAAACTATATGCCAAAAACATGAAAGAAAATATGTATTACAGGTTTACAAAGTAAAAAAATTCTAATGTAAGTTTAGTAATATGTGTTAAAATACATTTTGAAATGTAACATTTTGCTTTATATAATAAAGCATGTATTATTGCAGTGCTTTTCAGGTAAGATATGTTCAAATCTTTATACATACACACCCCAATCAGAGGCGTGGGCGACATGGCAGAAATATAACATCACAATACTTTAAAATTTTCATGATACATATCATAAATATTTTTCTTTTTCTCTGATATTGAAACAGATGGAAGTTGGAACAGACAAAGCACCAGTATTGCAAAAACGTAAAAAAAAAAAATCTAGTTTTTAAAAATACAAAATCATGTTTCACTTTTCACATAAACACCGGACAAATAAAATAGTCCAGAGCATCCAACTTGGTTATGCATCCAGTCCTATCATGTAAGAATTACACTAGCCTCCTGATAGTTTCCGTCTATTCTGGCCCACTCCTTCAAACTTGGTTCAAGTGTGCCTTTTTCAGCATTTCCCAAATTGAGAATTGTAATTGAAGACTGGTGACTCTACTGGTCAGGCTGTTCCAGTGTCCCATCATGATTGCTGAACCAGTCAAGCACACACACCATAGTGCTGTCCTCCTGGAGAAGTGGGAATGTCAAGGTTGTGTTTTGCTTGGACAGAAGTACAAATTTATGTCAAGAGACTGATTTACCTGATAATATTGGTGCTGCCATTAAGGCACTTAAGATTAAGATTAAGTGACCCTTATTAGTCCCAAAACGGGGAAATTTCACCTCTGTATTTACCCATCTGGGCAGTGAAACACCACATACACACTAGGGGGCAGTGAGCACACTTGCCCGGAGCGGTGGGCAGCCCTATCCGCAGCGCCCGGGGAGCAATTGGGGGTTAGGAGTCTTGCTCAAGAACACCTCAGTCATGTACCGTTGGCGCTGGGGATCAAACCGGCAACCTTCTGGTCACAGGGCTGGTTCCCTAACCGCTTGACGCACACGACTGGGCTTGGATGCTTCAGCAAGTATTAGAGAAGAAATTATGCATATTTTTTATACAGGGATGTGGCAATAAATCTAATTGACCTGTATACATAATTATACTGTCTGCTGTTGTTTAGTCGTGACAGTATCTACATTATGGTAAAGCATGTTTTGATGTAATTTGACGATTCATCATAACCATCATATCATTAATATTCTCATATTATCCACCTCTCCACTCGTGTAGGGCAAGAGACTCCTAATGGGACAGAGCAAAAATGTAGATTTACTTTATTTGTAAGGAATGGACCAATAATTAAAAAAAAAAATGTATTTATTTATTTTTCATACCAGGACTATTTAATATGTAGAGAACATGATGACAGCCATGTACACCGAACAAATGTTTGTTTAACAAACGTTTTTGAGATTCGCAACATACAGCAAAAAAGAAAACAAAGTTATTTTTCACTCATATAGAAAATTTACAGCCAATAGATACTGGTAAATGAATGAATTTAGGAATGGTAAGAAGAATATACAAATGCTTTATTAAAGTGTTCATTTTCACACGTCAAAGTGGCTTGTTTTAATTTTTAAAAAAAATTAACATCTTAGAATATATTTTTATTCCTCAGTTGCCTGAATATTTAAACTGACACTGGCACAGAAAAAATAAAATCAGGGAAGGTTTTAATAAACAAACAAAATAAATTTAGAGACTATGTATTAAAAACTGACTGTTACACTGTTTAGTGATACTGAGTAGGTTCTGTTTATTCTGCAAAAGTATATTTGTTAAGAAAAATGTGAAGGTGATAAGGTCTCACCGGCCTTCAAAATAGTGTTTAATAGACATTCAGTAAACAGTTATGGAAATTGTTTTTTAAGAATTTTTACAATAGAGGGTAGTTCAATAACACATTATGCTGAAAACATATTGACAAATTACATAACTGACGTAAGAGTTGGTTTGTGTGTGTAGACAGGTAGATGCAATAATTAAATACTTGCGGTATCTCCAGGAAAAACTAAAAGGTTTGAAAGCATGTTATGTTGAAACAACTATGCTATTTACACCTGGTATGATCATTAGGTTACCTACAGTCTTTACAACAGCTGAACCCTTGTGACATTTAAGGTGACCGACACAAAACAGAATACATTGACACACAACCTTAAAATATGTGGCTTGTTGATCATCTTTTCCCGGAAGACCAAACTTAATCAACCTGCCACAGTTACATTTAACTCAATACAAATGTAAAAAAATAAAAACCTTTTTAAAGGTTGTCTGTTATATGTGGTGTACTGTACAGAAATATATAAAAAATATCAGGCTTTGTTTTACTTCAACAGCTGCCATGGTTAAAGTTTTTCTTTTCACAAAAATGTAGGAGATCAAAGGAAGTAGCTTATGTTATCCAAGTACAATTGTCTGAGATTCTTAGATTCCTCAAGTGTTACGTTGTCCTATATGCCTTAAAAATAAGCAGTGAAAATATCCTGGATGTGAGCTCCACTACTTCTTATTGTCCTAGACATAAATGTCCATTTTTTTGGAATATTCTGCACAGGACATGATGTCTCTGCCATTATTTTGAAAAACGTCTGTCTTTTTGATGCACCACGCATCTTTCGATCAGTACTGAGAGTGAATTAGTTGGCCAGAGAGTGGCTGCCTGTGCTCAAGAATGTCGTTCTTGTACTCATTGGTATAGGTGACACCTTTGCCCATGTCTGTTATTCTGCTGGAGCTCATTGGACTGTAGTCCATGGAGACTCCGGAGTCTGCCACAGCCATGTAAGCATATCCTGGCCCGTTAGGTGACCATGTGTGGTTTGGATACTCAAAACTTGACTGGGAAGACAGTCTTCCTGACCCAGAGCTTTGCTGGAGGGAGCCAAGATCGGAATGGGAGGCAGCAGACAAAGAGGTCCCTCTGCTGGCGAAGAGGGCCTGCAGGGGCAGTGACTCCTCCAAGATATCGTCCCCTTGCTCATCTTCCCTGGTGTGTTGAGAGTTCTGGTTGAGAGTAACATACGTGTCTTGTGATTCAAGGAGTGATGATTGAGAGAGGGCTTCCGGATGTTCCTGAAGGGCCCTCAGCTGCTCCATCAACCAGTGGGTGTGACGAGGTTCTTGCCATCTATCATGCAAACCTGCATCCATGCCCCTTGTCTCTAGCTGATCCTCCCCTTCTTCCATGGTGTCTGACTCCTCTCTGGAGTAAGGAGCTGCTCTAGGTGTGGCTTCAGGCCTCGGGTTAGATACGTGACTGGGAAGTGGTGCTGCCAGACTTGCCTCGGACAACACTTCCAGAGGGGCAGGAAGCTCCTCGGTGTACATGTGGACTGGCCATGTGCTGCCGTTATTGTGGCCAAGCCACTCCTAAGGTAGGCAAAGGAAAAGAAAAGTTCTCTTCAGATTCCTTTCAGACAGAAATAGAGAAGACTTTGATTTACTAGGTACAACCTAAACACATATGGAAGAACACCTGACATTAAGAATACTGCACTGAATTCGCTGTACCTGGAAGTCTCCCTTGTAGACAGTAAAGAGACCTGGGAACTTGCGCTCAGGTGAAGGGATATCAGGCCACAGTTTCTTTAACAGGAATCTGTAATGGATTGCACTTTATAAGACACTCATACCTACATGCTCACAAAATTGTGTGTTAGAACTCAAGCATCCATCTATGGAGGGAGTATGAGTAAATTTGCCTGGTGAAAATTGTAATAATTATAATTACCTCACATAACATGAATCAATTTATAGTGTACAATGTGTTTTACTGACTTGTGATGGGACAGAAGAACAGTGAGAGACAGCAGGATGAGGATCAGAGAGATGATGAGAACCAGTACCAAAATCAGTGGGTCCAAGTCTGCGAGGACAAGAAGAACCTAATTACCTTTAAGAAAAGATGATGAAACAATGTTCACAAATTGATATTCAACAGCTGCGACTCTGGAACAACAGCAGATTAGCGTTGCTCAAGGAATGACCTAAGGTTAGTCCATGAAATTCCTTTCTGGTGAATAGTCCTTATAGATGTTATGATGGAAGGGTCTGTCCATGTATTTAGCCTGTAGTGATATATTAGTGCTTTTGCTGCATGTTTCTGAGATCATTTGATTAAAAAAAAAAAAAAAAAAAAAAATCAGTTTACCACTTGGGGGAGTAGTCCCAAACACAGGATCAGACCAAGCGCTCCAGTAACCATTATAGCTGATGCCATCAAGTTTGACACGGACCCACACTTTGTACTTGCTGTTCGGTTGAAGGCCACGCAGGGTGAGCTTTGTGCTGTCCTTCACTATTTCCTGAAATGAAGAAAACAAAACGTACTTCTTCACAATCTACATTCATAGTCAACACAAACACTAATACAAGCTGTGTCTGCGATAATATTGTCTTGAAATGGAGAAGCACAAAACAGCAGTGGTGGACGAAGTAGACAAATCATGTACTTGAGTTAAAGTCGAGACCCCCAAGGTAAAATATTACTCCAGTAAAAGTAGAAGTTCCTCCCTTTTAGACCTCCACTTGAGTAAAAGTACAAAAGTATTTGCCTTCAAATGTACTCAAGTATCAAAAGTAAAAGTACTAAAAGATTAATTAATTCATCTTAGTTCCAAGTTTAATAAAAACTGGCTTTAAACTCAGGACACGACTGCATATGTGCACATTTTTCTATATTGTGCTCTATTTACACAAAGTTAGGTTAGTTCATCATTTATGTTGAACAGACTCTCCTAAATTTTACGCTGCTGCGCTGACGTTGAACCGCGTGCTGCACTGGGTCGGTATGACCAACAGGTCAAAACCAGCTCTAAACAAAGTGACCGCTGGGCCCTGATTGGTGCTCTGGCTTTGCGCTTCTTTCGTTTTGACATGTTACGTTTTTATACACACAGAAACCAAAAGGAACGACAGATTTCTCAAAATGTAGGAGGAAAAAGTCGGATATTAGACTCTGAAATGTAGTGGAGTGGAAGGAAAAAGTCGCCCAACATGGAAAAACTTCAGTACAGATACAGGAAAAAACTACTTAAGTAGAGAAACTAATTACATTTACTCAGTTACTGTCCACCACAGCTAAACAGTTCAACTTCAACCAGCCATCAGTTTTTACTGTCATGTTAATGTCAACATTTGCGCAATTATTTGCATAATTGAAATTAATGAACATGAAAAAAAGTTTTTTTCTCTTGTGACATTTCGGTGATTTCCTTAACCATAAATCCACAGCTGGATGGAAACCTGGCTCTTTAAAGTCCTAAATAATTGTTGATTAGCACCATGTCTGCCACAGCTTTCAGTGAATAAGAGTTCTAGGACTACTGAATATTTCTTGCTTACGTCCTTAGAATAGCTTGAGACTAAATGCTTTGTTTAAGGACACAATGGTAGTAGTTGGAGGAAAGACAGATGCTCTAGCCCTCTAGTCATCATCCCTGGTGCATCAATGTCCACTATGGTTCTTGGTGTTAATCTGTAACCCACTGAGCCACTCTATATTAAACATTTTCATTGGAGCATTATATGAGTAACTTTTTGGAACAAGTTCTAACTATTTCTATTTTTTTCTAACTGTTGTTTGCAGTATTTCAGAAATGCAACATTTAAAAAAAAGTGACCATTTTGTGTGTACCTTCCTCATGGGGCTCCCCTCCACGACATATCTGACCTCATACATCATACTGTCGTCCATGTACTTGAGGGCAGGAGGCAGCCAGGTGACATTCAGCTGCCTCTGTAGCCTTGTCCTCACCACAGTAACATTGGCAGGAGGATCCAACAGCACTAAACGAGACACAGAAAGCGCATTAGAATGCATCACAACGTACATTTCCACAAGAAGTAGGAAAAAGTCCCAGTGATGAGGAGCAGTCTATATCTAGGTCATTTCAGGGTCTTGTGAAACCATTAGCTTTGTAGTGTTTACTTCTGGAAAACACATCTCCTAAAACTATGTGGACTTACAGACTTGGTCGATTGAGAGGCTGCGGTTGTAGAGTTCCCTTCCTCCCTGATACACGCACAGGTGGAGTGGCACAAAGAACTCAATTCGGGACAGCCTGCAGAGGAATAGCCTCTTACCAGCTGCTCCCAGCACAGACACGGCACACACGCTGCTGTTTTCATTCCTGAACACAGAGAAGAACTGTTTAGGATGGTTCATATTCTCATAGTCACAATGAAAACAGCAGTACTCTGCGTTTTGATTGGTAGATACACAATAATCAGGGCCTGATTAGTATCCTTTGGTGCCCCCCGGGCACTAAAGCTGTAGTGCCCTATCCCAACAAAACCACTGATAATAAGTTTCTAATAATAATTTATAATATACACTCACCGGCCACTGTTCAATTGCTTCTTAACACAAACTGCTAATCAGCCAATCACACGGCCACAACTCACTGCATTTAGGCATGTAGAGGTGGTCAAGACAACTTGCTGAAGTGCAGACCGAGCATCAGAACGGGGAAGAAAGGGGATTTAAGGGGCTTTGAACGTGGCGTGGTTGTTGGTGCCAGACGGGCTGGTCTGAGTATTTCAGAAACTGCTGATCTGCTGGGATTTTCACACACAACCATCTCTAGGGTTTACAGAGAATGGTCCGAAAAAGAGGAAATATCCAGTGAGCGGTCAGTTGTGTGGACGAAAATGCCTTGTTGGTGTGAGAGGTCAGAGGAGAATGGGCAGACTGGTTCCAGATGATAGAAAAGCAACAGGAACTCAAATAACCAACCAGAATCTCTGAGGAACTTTTCCAACACCTTGTTGAAAGTGTGCCACAAAGAATTAAGGCAGTTCTGAAGGCAAAAGGGGGGTCCAGCCTTTTGCTGTACCTAATAAAGTGGCCAGTGAGTGTATAACTTTGCCTACAAGGACCTAGGAAGGTATTGCTGAAGTTGAGCTGGTTTTAAACTTAGCTAGAACTAATTCTTCAGCTAAGGCCTTGGAAAGATCAGTCAGCTATGTTAAAGAGAAGGAATCAGACTGCTCTTGAAGGTCAGTAATATTGCAATGCACATCCAATAAGATTCCAAAATGAAAAACCATCCTACATGGACGTCACTGTCCTTTAAAATTATGCAGCGATAATGCTTTTTGTCTGTTTATGGCAGATGTATTATGCTGACTGTTGTGTGTGAATAGATTGTAGATTTAAAGTTTCAAAACATGAGTCCATTCGATCATTAAAATCATTTATGCAAGCAGTCTTTTGGTGCCTTGGGCAGTCACCTAGGTCGCCTTTTGGTAGATCCAGATAACAGTAAGTTAAGTGATACTTTTTTTTAATCCCACAAACGGGGAAATTCCACCTCCACATTTAACCCATCCGTAAAGTGAAACACCACATACACACACACACTAGGGGGGCACTGAGCACATTTGCCCGGAGCAGTGGGCAGCCCTATCCACGGCGCCTGGGGAGCAGTTGGGGGTTAGGTGTCTTGCTCAAGGACACCTCAGTCATGGACTGTCGGCTCTGGGGATTGAACCAACAACCTTCCGGTCACAGGGCCGCTTCCCTAACCTCCAGCTCATGACAATGAACCCTTTTTAAATAACTAGATACACACTTACAACATCCTGTGCTTTTCAAGTATGAATACTAAAGTTCAGCATGGAGACTGGCACACAAACCCTCAAACAGGTACTCACTGGTATTGGTAGGTGAATGCGTACTGGCCGAAGGAACTATTCCTGTCTTCCTTTTCATCCCAGAAGCAGGTTAAGTCCCTCAAGGTCTCAGTAAAGCATTTGATGTTCTCCGGCTCGTCATGAAGCAACTGTTCAACTACAACAGTGAAAATTCCTCACAGTTACTGCTTTTTCTTAAACAGGTGGACGTCATTCATTTTACAAGCATGAGAAGCTGTTGAACCCAAATATTGCTGTTGTTTGGGGGGGTAAACTTGCATCTCCAAGATGGTAACTTTCCAGAAGAAGGACAAAACATATTTTACTTTTAATGTAAGTCAATGGAACCAGACGTTTTTCCAAGTCATTTTGGGCCATTTCTTTTGGTCCATTCATCATGAAATTTACACGCAGTGTAAAGGGTCACAGGCGTTTACAAATGATGTCAAAAACTCAAAACAATGACAAAAATGGAGATACCAGGTTCTCTTCGGACAGCAGTGATATGTACATGCTTAAACTGTGGAGCACATCCTTCACAGAAAGATCACATGAATTTCACGTGAATAGACACGTTTAGTGTTTACACGTTTCACGTGTGAAAAGTGTCATTTCTTGTAAACTGGTGGTTTTTGAGCACTTCCCAAGTGAAATAGGTGACTGTTCTGTGAAGGATGTGCTCTAACCTTATCGTTTCCTTCGTAAATAAGTCGACAGAAGCACAACACATCCATTCGGGTGGAAGCTGTTAAGTAGCTGTTCGGTGATGTGTAATATATGACTGTGGGAAGAAAGCCTCGTATCTCCAAAACGGTAACTTTTCAGGAGAAGGAAAAAACACGCGTTACTTTTAATGGAAGTCAATGGAACCAGACATTTTTCCAAGTCATTTTGGGCCGTTTCTTTTGGTCCATTTATTATGAAATTTACACACAATGTAAAGGACGGCAGGCAATTTCAAATGATGTCAAAAACTGAAAAACGAGATTAAAAAAATAAAGATGCAAGGTTTTGTTGCGACGGCAGCGGCATGCAGCTGATAAATATGACAAGTAATAAAAAGTGACAGGTGAAGAATCTCTTCTTACCTTTGCTTTCAAAAGTTTGTCCTGCGCTCGAGGCAAAAGCCAAATAAAGTGCATAAATCGCTAAAACGCTTCTTCTGACATTTGTCATGTTTTGGCCTCAACAAAGAACAACGGCAGCATTGCTGTTACTCCGCATAACGACAGTCGATCTCTCTCTCTCTCTCTCTCTCACACACACACACACACACACTCTCTCACCCCTCCCACTCTCGCGCGCTCGTGCACAGCTTGTTCTACAGATACGGCGGGTCTCGCGCCACTCTCGCAACGTGCAGTGTGCGAGATAAGCGACTCGCAAACACCCTGAATTGTTTACTTGTGTGTTTTTAATTAAGAGCAGAAACGTCAAATAGCCAGAAGTTGTTTTGTGGGAGGGGCCAGAGGTGTGTAGTAACAAGTTTACTGAGTTTCACAGGCTGAAGTCAAGTGTTAGATGGACTGAGTGAAATAATGGTCCAAGCCTTGTGTGACAATAGCATCTGCTTTTTACTGAGTTTCTGAGTTATCTTGCAGAGTATTTATTAGTATAGTATAAGTCTTGTTGATTATGCTTTTCACCTGCCGGGAAAAACAACAACAAAGGCACAAACCAGCATGCATCAAATGCTGGTCACCCACTGTGGCCATGCTGGTTGACCAGCATACAAGCATCCAAAATACGACATATCACTGCTGTGAAAACCTCGTGTCTCCAAAATAACAACTTCACAGGAGAAGAAAGAACATTTTACTTTTAATGCAAGTTACTGTTTTATCCAAACAAAAGTCCATTCACTGTGAAATGTGCGCAAATGTAAAGTGCAGGCATTTTCAAATTATGTCAAAAAGTGAATAAAAAAATTGAGGTACAAGGTTTTGTTCCAACAGCAACGATGTCCTGATGCTGGTGATGTTAATATTGCTCATTGCTGCTGACCAGTATAGCAGCATCCAAAACATACTGCTGGGTTTGTTGTTGGTCTACGCTGTTTTTTCTCTCAGTGTCATCTTGAAGTTTCGTCTTGGTCTCATACTTGGTTTCTAATTCCTCTTTTGGCTTTTTTCTTTCCGTTCTGCTGTGTTGGTGAAAGCACTTTTCCAATCGCTCATTATGTGTCAGGTGAGCTGGTGAATGATGACACCAGGAAACTAAGCCACAGTTAGACATGATGGAGGTGAAGGCAGAGAAGGTTTCACTTGTGTGGGGCTACACTAACCGGTCTTATTATCAGAGGGCAGCAGTCCTGTTTTTTTTTCACCCTGCACGCGTTATCAGAGCGTGTTAGTCTTGCAGATAAAGTGTGGAGGAGTCCTAACACAACGCACCCCAACACCGCCACAGTCCTGCTGTGTTCAACCTTTGCAACGCTTTCTTTGCATGGACCCTGAGATCTAGAAGATGCTGAGATGGGAGATGGTTATATTGGGCAGGAGCCTCAAACTTTACAGCCCATTGGGAATCTGAGGTGCCCATCTTCAACTGTATGACTTCTCAATCATTCCCTACAATTCTCAAATCTGTTCTCAGGCATTTCCTCTGCGTTGGGAATTGGGACTAAGCAATAATGTAGACTCTGGGTCCTTGGGGACTGGTTTGAGGACCAGTTGGAACTGAGGCGGGCCTCTGAAGTGAGAATGAATTTTCTATGAATGGACAATCTGCACTCCCAGGTTTAATTTAGCAAAGCAGAAGGCCAGTGTTTTTCAACTCCATTTCTAGAGGCCTAAAGTGAACTGCACAGTGGTTGCACACCAGATTCAACTCGAGAGGTTTGATCATTAACTAATGATATGACTGAGGTCCTGGAAGAACGTGAAACTCCTCCAGAGCATGTGGCCTTCCAGACTTGGAGTACAGTGAAAATAACGAACTAGGCTTTATTTGCGTCTAGCACAATGGCCCACAAGTGCCTGTAAATGAATATGTAATATTTAATGAATTTATATGGTAGAAAGAGATGTATTACAGGGTGAACTCTTGTTTTTCTTTTCTTCAGGAGGTTGTGGGTTACCGGTGTCTATCAGGAAACTGAACTGCAGGAAGCCCCTTTTTGTTGTGCACACTTTTCTGTATAGTTAGATAAAACAGAGTCTAGCAGGCATGTGGTGTACAGTTGTTGTTATCGGGTGCTATCAGAAGCACTTTGTATCTCACTATGCTTGACCAAAGACAGCCCCTTCTGCCAGCTGAGCCTGCTGTCAAATCCACTTCTGTGAATGCTCTCTCTTTGCTGTGAAAACATCTGAGCACACCATCAACAAAAATCTCAATCTCATCAATAATTTTTATTTTGCAAACAGTCCATACATTTATTTCTACACCTCTTTAAATACCTCTGGCCAGAAAAAAAGACAACAAAGCAACTTCAGGTTTAAAACACCAAATGGATACAAGACACAAGGTGCTTCTGTTTGGTAGCTTGCTCTGGTTAGCACACTTCACTATCAGAGAATTAGGATAAGCGTGTCCAGTTCTGGCCCTGGAAGGCTGGATACCAGCACAGTTTGGTGACTCAAACAGAACCGAAACCTTGTAACTAACTGCTAACTAATTAAGTTTAATCAGGTGAATTTAAGCAGGGAAATCACAGAACTGTGCTGGTCTCTAAAATTCCAGGACTGGAGTTTGAAGCCCATGAATTGGGATACCACAGTCTCTGAGCCTGAAATCAACATACAGCCAGCCTTCAATACTGCACTAATAGTGAATATAGACTTGAGTGTCCCATTGCAATAGTGGACGCAGAGGCTTTGAATAAATACAGGATTCTCTTCTAAATACTCAACATGACACCTCTTCTAAGAAGTTTTTAAAGCATGAAAAGAAAGAGGGCTAAACACAGAAGAGCTAGTGTTAACAAAAAGTGAATCAGGTTTCTAACACCTTAACAGGGCACCCAAATAACATTCATGGTACGGTTCACAAAACAATAAGAATCGGGTCAGAGAGGGGATAATTAACGAATTAAAAGAGATCATATGGAGAAAAAACAAAACACGTGAGACCAGAGTATCTCTACTGAGAGGCACCAACTGACCATAACGGACAGTTGGCGCTGTATGTGGAGCGAGTGATAGAATGAGAGAGGGAAGGGGCGTGGATTGGATAAGATGGTACAGAGTCTTCTCTAGTTCCAGTCTTATCACTCTTACCAGGTTGTAACAAGGTATTTTAATTTAAGTCTGGTATTTGTTACAAATGATGGTAACTGGCGATATGTACATTCTTCCAAACTGATGCCCTCATTTGTACAAATGTAAAGATGAGCAGAGACTGAATGACCTCTGGTTCTTGAATTAGGACACTCCTCTCTAAGCCAAGTACAGTGGAGCAGTCAATGTTCTCACCAAACTGTCCATGTGTCTTTTGAAAAATCTATATCAACACATTATTGAAAGGTAATATGGTAACAGGAATAGGGTCAATACTTTATAATTAAAAAGGCAAGTACAAACCAGAGAAATTAAATGTAATATGAGCCTGGTGACAAAAATAAACAGAACAACAAAACGAGTTTTAGGTAGTCTGTAGTGAGGTTCACAAGTTCACAAGGAAAGTAAGGCAAAAGTTCAGTGAAAAATGTGCCCAATTATTCACATGTAGCAATTCATTATTTTGTGCATTTTACCATTTCGGTTCCAATAATTTGATGTGAAATGATCATATTACTCTGGATTTTTTACTTTCTTGATATTACTCATGTATATATGCAATCCAACAACTCCCAGAACACTGGTGCATGTATGTGAACATTTATCTTAAGCCTTTAAAGCTACAATTTAAGTCAAAAGAGACACATAACACTGGCCAAGTGGGGTACAGCATTGCAGTGTCGATTGAACATGGGGCTATCTAGCACATGAGACAAGAACATGTCCATTGTGGGCCAAGCCAGATATTTCTCCCAAGATGCAGCCTTTGAGACGGGCAGAGGGATAAAGAGGCGTGGCAGTGAGCTCAGGATAGGGGTTGTTGAGTGCAAGATGGCCAGAGAATGGATGGGTGTGGATGAACGGATGATTCTACTAGCTGTTAGCAGAGGGACCTCTGGCAGCTGCCGCATATCTAGGTTTGGTGTAGCTATTCAGTGGTCTGAACTCATGCGAAGGGAGATACGAGTTGCAGAAAGGGTTGGAAGGTTTAAGAGCTAGTGTGGACACACTCGGCCTAATTTGGGTACAAAGAAAATGTATCATTTTCTTAACTTTGAACTCAGTCTCACCTGCCAAATCCATAATAGATAGTGGATAAGGGAATCCCCCTTTTCTGTCTTGTCATGCTTAATGGCTATTGTACTCATATAACTTGTTTTGTCAAATTCATGTAAAGTTACAGTATAACAGTATCATTTTGGCAGATGGCTAATTCAGGAAAAACAAGGCATGGATTTACCTTGTATCTGGAGAAAGTGAGGGAGCTCTTATGTTTCCTGAATATGAATTCACACTTTAACCCAAATCAAGTATACTCAAGTATAAACCTCACCACTACTGGTTCATCACACAGTGAATCTGGCCTGAAATTTTAACCTTCCATCTGTAATGTGCAAATATAGGCACAAGAGAAGGGGGATGCAAGGGGTATACAGACAAGTTGAACAGATGTGGAGGGGGCTGGCCTTTAGCAGGCACAGCTGCTGTGTCCCTCGGCGATGGAGTCCTGTAAGTTGGGGTCTTTGTGATTGGCGAGTGGACCACCGTCTCCTTCCATAGTTTCATTCATCTTCTCACAGATCACATCCACCAGTCGCTCGAACACCTGCTTCACGTTGATGTTATCTTTGGCACTTGCCTCAAAAAACTGAAATCCTGTGAAACGGGAGGCGGAGCCAGAATACACAGATTTATTTTATAAGAGTACAGTGTGTAAATAATAACTTTCATTGGAATTTGATATGCCTACATAAGCACTACTGCATAGATGTAGGCATATTCTGTTTGGTGCTTATGTATCTGGCAAAG
The DNA here is from genome assembly GCF_015220715.1 of Pygocentrus nattereri. NCBI lineage: Eukaryota > Metazoa > Chordata > Actinopteri > Characiformes > Serrasalmidae > Pygocentrus > Pygocentrus nattereri. The sequence continues at coordinate 5,063,132 of NC_051224.1, forward strand.
TGTGAGTGTGTTCTCTCTCACCTAGTTCATCAGCCAGTCGCTGGCTGTCTTCTGTTGGAATGAGTCGGTCATCTTCCAAATCACACTTATTACCCACCAAAATTACCTGGGCATTGTCCCATGAGTAGGTCTTAATCTGAGTAGCCCTAAAAACAAGACACGTTCACACTATAAGACATGCAGTTTATTGTATATTGTTATTGTAGAACTCTGCCCCCCCCCCCCCCCCTGCCAAAATGTGCAAAATGTAAATAAAAACAGAATGCAGTAATGTGCAAATCATTGAAACACTAATTTTACTTGAAAATTGTACAAAAACAACAAAATTTTAAACTGAGAAATGTTTTTTTTTAAATATATATGCCCATTCTGAATTTGATGCCAGCAACATGTTTCAAAAAAGCTGGGACAGGGGCAACAAAGGACTGGTAAAGTTGTGTAAAAAATAAATAAATTAATTAATCAAAAATAAATGAAACACCTGCGGGACACAACTAAGTAGGTTAATTGGCAATAGGTCAGTAACATGTTTGGGTATAAAAGAACATAGCAACGAGGTGGAGTCTTTAAGAAGTAAAGATGGGGAAGACTTTTTGAAAAACTGCATGGGCTAATAGTAGATCAATATAAAAATTTCAACATAAAATAGCAGAGAACTGGGTGGCTAATCATCTATGGTCCATAATATCTTTAAAGATTCAGAGAAGGCGGCAAAATCTTTATACGCCTGGGACAAGGCCAAAAAAAACAATATTGGCTGGTTGTTATCCTGGAGCCCTCAGGTGGCACTGCATTTAAAAACAGTTAAAACTCTGCCATGCAAAGAAGAAACCATGTATAAACAGCATCCAGACACTAAGTAGCCCTAAGTAGGTATCTGCCCTCTTTGGGTCTGAGCTCATTTAAGACGGACTGAGGCAAAGTGGAGAAGTGTCCTGTGGTCCGACAAATCAAAATTTGAAGTTCTTTTTGGAAGTCATTAATGACAGATCCACATTGAATGATTTGCCCATCATTGCATTCTGATTTTGTTTACGGAGTTGTACAATACATATAGCGAAATAAATATCTATGTCTGCATGTCTTTTACTTTTTGTCTTTGACACTCTTTCCCTCACATACTCACCAGTCTTGTACAGCATTGAAAGAATCCTGGTTGGTAATATCATACATTAGCAGGAAGCCCATGGCTCCTCTGTAGTAAGCTGTAGTGATGGTTCTATAGCGCTCCTGTCCGGCTGTGTCCTAAGACAAATAAACAAAAATACTAGTTCTAAATATTCAGTGCAGTGCAATGCGAGGCTCTGTAATTCACAAAATGACTCAAACAGAGGGTGTTTCCCCCATGGTCTAAGCTAGATTTTTGAATATAATGCAATGCCCCCCTCATTTGCCATCTAAGGGTCTATAGATCAAACAATGCGCCCCCTTACTTGCTTTCAATAGGTGGGTATATACAGAAATGGCCCCCCCATTGCCATGTAATGGTAGGTAGATTTAGCATTTGCCATGAAAAACACTGCTGTGTTTAAAGAGGTTCATTCAACGTTAACTCTCAATTTTACTTTCACTTTTTTTGAACTCGAGTCCTTCAGTAGGGTAATTGCTAATGCTAACCAGCAGAGGGCACCTATTTCTATGATCTTTCTTTGACTCAAACTGACAGGGAAGAAAGTAACACTAACACTTCTGGCTTACCATAGCGTACACCAACTCCCTAATAATGTGCTTTAATAAAGCCTAAAACAGTGATAGATATGATAAATGATCAATCCAGGAATGGGCAGAGAAAGAATAATTTCCTAAAAAAGTTACTGCACCAGCAATCTGTCGGCAGCAAACACTTCAACGACCGGCTGGCCTTCAACATCACTCGGCCAAAGCTGACATCAGAATCATTACAAAATGGAAAAGCTGAAGTAATCAAACAGGTAAAGGGGCTATGTTGACACGGCAACTATCCCACTGTCGCCTGGAAACCTGGTCCCCTCATTTGCATAAGAGTCCTGACATCAACAAGGGAGGGGAGAGGTTGCCCAGGTAACGTAAGGGTCACTCAGGTTGGATATGTTCCATTAAGCCTGTGTGTGCATTTTCAACTAATGCTACAATAAAACCCATTTACATAATAAATTAAATAAACAAATAAAGTGCTATGCATTTAATAAGCAAGTGTTGGAAGACAATATCTGTAGTGTACTCTACATGCATTATGCATTAACATAAATACATTTCACAATATAATTATTACATAAGAATTAAGATTTTTTTTTTTCAGGATTATGTCACTGTGAAACAGTTCATAACCGTGTGGTTAACATTCAGGACAGTGTATTGCATTTATAATTTAGCCCCACTGTTTACATATAGCTGTGTCCCCCACGCCGGTGGCTTTTTGTTAACAGCTTACTTGACAACAGATACCATCAATAAACAAAGAAAAGAACAAGGGGCAAACAGAATTGGAAAATGACATTTGTTCTTCCTTAGATAAAGCAGCATGATGACAGAGACTTCAATGGCGTGAACGTCATCATGGCCTTACAAACGTGTTACATCCTGTTTCTGCTGACATAAAGCTGTGATGCAGAACCGTCTGTGGATGGGTGTGCTCCCAGAGATCTGGTATCTCACCGTGAAGGAGACACTTCACCCTATTTTAGCATAAACTCACACTCTCACTCTCACGTACACACTCACACTAACCCTATTTTTATGTGACTTTTCCAAATAACTACAGTCCTATGCAAAATGCAGAACCCTTAATGTATTTCATTTCCAGTCAGAATGGTCAGCAAGTACATACTATTCACTTTTCAGAAGACATTTCTGAGGAAATTAGATACAAGATGATCCACTTGCATAAGGACGAGGAGAATCAAAGGAGAATACGTGAAAAAACACGTTTCCAAGTAGTAGTAGTAGTTTCCAAGAGACTACTAATAACCGTGCAATATCTGGACCACCACAACGGTCATCATCAGATAAACAGACCCTGTTTACACCTGGTAACTTCATGCGTCTTGAGTGTCAGGATTATGTCGGGATAAGACCAAGCCACATAATATAAATGCAAGTGCAAACGCTCAAACCATTTCAGGAGGAGGTCTGAGACGGATTTGAGCCACATGGTATAGCAGTGCATACGCATCCGTCTGTCCAAGACAAATTTGACAACCAAAGCCTCGCCCATTACAACTGAAACGCCTCGCCATGCAGTACGTCACTGGGCACGTGATCTGTGTCTGCAAGGAACATCATCTTGAAGGACACATATGGTTGGGGACCAGATGAAACGAAATGCTTAACAGCAATACGGACGAACGAATTTTGAGGCAGCAACCATCACAGGAAGAGGCTGAACAGAAGAACATAAGCAGACTTGCATATTCCGTCCCACACAGCAATCGGATTTCAATCTGACTAACCGGAGACACATTTGACTACCAAGTGTAAATGCATGAGGCTAAAATCTTATCCAGGGGCTAGTCACATGAAGTGAACAGGTGTAAACAAGGTCACAGTACTTAAAGCTTTATCTTCAAGAGACAGGAGAAGATCCAGCTCCACTCTTCATTCAGATCTGAAAAAAATACAAAGGCTTTTCCATCCATCACTCCACCATGAGAAGACAACTCAGCACTGGGTCTTTCAAAGGAGGTGTAGCCATTAGGAAAAAAAGAAAACAGAAAAAAGGAGAAAATTGGCAAATAAAACAAATCAGCTGTTGGTGGTTTGTGAACAATTTACTGGCCACACGAGAGTCCAGACCTCAACATCACTGAATGTGTTTGGTATTATTTGGATCAGAAGAAGCAGCAAGTTTTCAAAAAAGTAGGAATAATAAAGGCAACTAGTGGACACACAAAATGCTGGAAAAATATCATTGTGCCTTTGACTGCAAGGCTCCTCTACGTTTGATGTCCCTCACCATGTTAAACTTACTGGCAGTACAGAGGGATAGACAGGGGTGTGGCTTTGCTAGGAAGTGGTTTATGCCAGCCATGCTCCAGGCCCTCTGGAGGAGCCAGCATAGGCAAACAATGGAGCCATTTCAGCTTTGGATGGATGCCACTGAGCACATTAAGGAGGCTCTTGCCTGAAAGCAGTGCCATCTACTTCATCTGCCTCGCACTCACAAAGCTACGAGAGTGCAAATCAATTAGCCTACCTGCCACTGCTGCTTCACTTTATATTACAGCCTCCTGGCTGAGCTTCCCTGCTATTTAAAATGGTAGAAAGAAAACGGACATACACATTCAGAGGCAGACACTAAATTCATGATTCAGCGGTAAATGAGCAGGCTAGAGAAGCAGAGGAAAAACTAAGGGGTATGGTATAAGAATGTTCACACAGACAGTTGAGCAAAAGGCTATTTATTTGTGGCTGGGAGGCAATGAGAACCCACTAATTCAGTGGACTGGTTTGACTCCCTGCTTGCTCTAGAAGCTTGGTACAGCTCATACTGAGCTCTTGTTGATAATTATGACTTTGAGACTCTGCACTTGCACTAATCAAAACTTCTTCTTCTTTCAGCTGCTCCCTTTAGGGGTCGCCACAGCGGATCATCTGCCTCCATCTTGCCCTATCCATTGCCTCCTCTACTTTCACACCAACCATCTCCATGTCCACCTTCACTACATCCATAAACCTTCTCTGAGGTCTACCTCTTCTCCTTCTACCCGGCAGCTCCATCTCCAACATTCTTTGCCCAATATATCCACTATTCCTCCTCAACACATGGCCAAACCACCTCAACCTGGCCTCTCTGGCTTTATCTCCAAACTGCTCCACCTTCACTGTCCCTCTGATCTGCTCATTTCTAATCTTGTCCATCCTTGTCACTCCCAACGAAAATCTCAGCCTTTTCATCTCCGCCACCTCCAGCTCAGCCTCCTGTCTTTTAAACAGAGCCACAGTCTCCAAACCATACATCATATCAGGACGCACTACTGTCTTGTAAACCTTCCCTTTCACTCTTGCTGCTATCTTCTGTCACACATCAGCCCTGACATCCATCTCCACCCACTCCATCCTGCCTGCACCCTCTTCCTCACCTCTTTTTTGGACTGTCCATTGCTCTGGATGGTTGACCCAAGATATTTGAAGTCACCTTTCCACCTGCCTCCCTCTCATTCACACACATGTATTCCATCTTATCTCTACTGACCTTCATTCCTCTCCTCTCTAGTGCAAACCTCCACCTCTCCAGATTCTCTTCAACCTGCTCTATACACTCACCACAGATTACAATGTCATCCACTGGTAGGAATCAATTGCAGAGATTTACCGGAAACATAATGAGATTTTCAAGCAGTCATTACTCAGTCTGCACACACTGATCTCAAACCTCTACTCAGCTGTCATTTAACAAGACAAGAGTTTTTGAATGCTGTCGACACAGTTTTTAAAGAATGCTATCACTAAGGCCGAGTGTCTTCAACTGAAACACCATTTGTAGAATGATGGTTTCAAATGACAGATTCCAAGATGCCGAATAATAATCCAAAGTTTTCCGTCATTTTGCTTTGTTTTTTTTTTCTTTCTCTAGATAATTCATTCCATTGGGACTAGATTTAATGTTTGTCAAGGAAATTTTCGGAACAACAAAACAACAAGAATGATTATGTGAAATATTCCTCTTACCCCAGATGTTGCTTGGCAAGACAAATTTGGTGTCCAAATTTTGCTTCTATATTTTAGCACTGAGATATGAAATAAGGATAGCATTGCTAACAAATAATACATGTCAATAGTCATCCAAATATTTTCCATAAAAATATATACCCATATATATATATAAATATATAATTTTTCAAACCACAGAGGTCTCCATTACGGACATGCAGACTTGTAGTGGTCACACTACCCTAGAGTTTCAAGTATTCCCTTCTCCAAGACTGTGATTAACCCCACAGGTAATTATCAAGGCCTTCGTAAGCTTAATCCAATATGTTGGCGCAAGGAGTACTTGAAACTGAGCAGGAGGGTTCCCAAACTGGAGTTGAGAACCACTGTGTTAAAGCACTAATCAGGAACAGTCTGAAAAACACCCCAGCAGTCCACGATAAACTGTGTAATAGGGGTCAGCAATATGACAATATGACGATATTATATCATTATCGTGATACATTACACCACAATATGCTTTTCTAAGTATATCATGGATATCATTATATATACACACACACACACACACACACACACACATACACATACACACATATATATATATATATATATGCTGGAGCCCAGTGGTCATTGGGCATACACCCTGGACAGGTCCCCAGTCCATCGCAGGGCAGACAGACAGACATACACAATCACTCACACACTCACACCTAAGGGCAATTTAGCATGTCCAATTGGCCTGACTGCATGTCTGTGGACTTTGGGAGGAAACCAGAGGAAACCCATGCAGACACTGGGAGAACATGCAAACTCCACACAGAGAGCGCGTGCACACACACACACACACACACACACCACTTTATTAGGTACACCTTGCTAGTAAGTGGTTGGACCCCCTTTTGCTTTCAGAACTGCCTTAATTCTTCATGGCATACTTTCAACAAGGTGTTGGAAACATTCCTCATTTTGGTCCATATTGACAGGATAGCACCACGCAGTTGCTGCAGATTTGCCAGCTGCACATCTATGTTGCAAATCTCCCGTTCCACCACATCCCAAAGGTGCTCAATTGGACTGAGATCTGGTGACTGTGGAGGCCACTGGAGTACAGTGAACTCATTGTCATGTTCAAGAAACCAGTTTGAGATAATATGAGCTTTGTGACATGGTACATTATCCTGCTGGAAGTAGCCATCAGAAGATGGGTACACTGTGGTCATAAAGGGATGGACATGGTCAGCAACAATACTCAGGTAGGCTGCGGTATTTAAACGATGCTCAATTGATACTAAGGGGCTCAAAGTGTGCCAAGAAAATATCCCCCACATCATTACACCACCAACACCACCAGCCTAAACAGTTGATACAATGCAGGATGGATCCATGCTTTCATGTTGTTCACATAAAATTCTGACCCTACCATCTGAATGTCGCAGCTGAAATCGAGACTCGTCAGACCAGACAACATTTTTCCAATCTTCTATTGTCCAATTTTGGTGAGCCCGTGCGAATTGTCTTAGTTTCCTGTTCTTAGCTGACAGGAGTTGCACCCAGTTGCACCCAGCTGCTGTAGCCCATCTTCTTCGAGGTTTCGACATGTTGTGCGTTCAGAGATGGTGCTCTGCATTCCTTGGTTGTAACAAGTGGTTATTTGAGTTACTGTTGCCTTTCTATCATCTGGAACCAGTCTGCCCATTCTCCTCTGACCTCTCACATCAACAAGGCATTTTCGTCCACACAACTGACCGCTCACTGGGCATTTCCTCTTTTTCGGACCGTTCTCTGTAAACCCTAGAGATGGTTGTGCGTGAAAATCCCAGTAGATCAGCAGTTTCTGAAATACTCAGACCAGCCCGTCTGGCACCAACAACCACGCCACGGTCAAAGTCCCTTAAATCCCCTTTCTTCCCCGTTCTGATGCTCGGTCTGCACTTCAGCAAGTTGTCTTGACCACCTCTACATGCCTAAATGCATTGAGTTGCGGCCGTGTGATTGGCTGATTAGCTATTGTGTTAACAAGCAATTGAACAATTGTATCTAATAAATTTGCCGCTGAGTGTATATACATATACATACATATATCCATACACACACACTGTTTTATATATATATATATATATATATATATATATATATATATATATATATATATATATAAAATGTGCGTTTGTGTTTTTCTTTCTGGTCCAACTTTTCAAACTTCAAAATAACTACATCATATCACGAAACATATCATGTATCCTGAAAATGTCTGTAAGTATTGCGATATTTTCCGTATCGCCCACCCCTGCTACATAATCACTAACAGGCACCATGATAACTGTATGGTGGGGATGCTGTGAGTTCTAGTACTGATTCAACTGACAGTGGTTTCAAACCAGCTGAACTGTATCTGTATGACAAAACAAAAGATCACTCAAACATACCCAGATCTGCAGCTTAATCCGCTTGTTGTTGCGGAAAACAGTTTTGACCTTGAAGTCGATGCCCACGGTGCTGACGAAAGCCGAAGTGAAGGAGTCATCAGCGTAGCGGAAAAGGAAGCTGGTTTTGCCGACACTGCTGTTGCCAATGATGAGAAGCTTGAACATATAATCAAAGTTTTGATCAGCTGCATCCTTCTGAGAGGGCTGTTGCTGCAAGCGTGAATCACTCACCGTCGCCATCTACAGGACAGTAAATGTTAAGACAGTTAAATCATAATGACTAATTAAGAGAAGTACAAAAAAAAATTATATTAAACTGCATTTGACACAAATTTCAACAAGTCAATACTTTTGAATAAACCAACATAACCTTGAATATTATGTTTACAAACCACAGACACTCAGGACCAGTTTCTGAATCTAAGATTAAGCCTAAGCCTAGATAGACAATAATTTCACCACCGGCACTCCAACTTAGTTTAGGACTAGGGAAACTGGCCACACACAGAAAAAAAAAACAAATGAGAAACTTAATCAGCAGCTGAATTCTGTTCACATTCCTTTTTTGTAAGCACATAAACTGTACAATCCCAGTAACTTTCTGTTATCTAAAGCCAGATATCTTGTTACCCTCTGAGCATAGCCTCCAGAGTCTGTCATCTCCAAAAAAAAGCCAGAGACCCAACTAACCACCGTGCTCAAAGTCTCAAAGAGAAAAACCTCCAATCCTCCCCTCCTCCACCCTTCTCCTCCCCTTTACTACCCTCCCCTCCTGGTCAGTCAGAGGGCCACACGGTAGCCTCTGGCGATGGACGAGGTGCGTCTCCATGGTGACGGGTTCCCGAACAAAACGCGCAGACCCCATTAGAGGGCTGCCTGAGCGATCTGAGCACGACTCCTCTCCAGAGGTGCACATATTACTGCACAACAAAGCGTGCCCACGGACGCTATTGTTCCAAAGGGAAGGAGAGCTCTTGTATAAATGCGAGCTCTGTGTGAACGCATGCTGCTGGCAACAGGTGTGTGTATGTGTGTGTAGGAGGGGCAGGGACAGGCCGTCAGTACTGGAGTGTGCCTGTGAGAGTGGAGTTCAAAGAAGCAACAGAATGGATTAAATGTCACCTGCTTGTTGAGGAAACCTCTTCTCACAAGAACTTGGCGCATGTATGCAACAAGACTTTTTACACACAGGCAGTTCCTTATGAGGCGCATGTTTTGGCGGTTAAACTTAACACTGCATGACGAGCGTGAAGTTTACGTGTGGTTTACAGCGCAGAAGGTGTTGCAAACTTTTAAGGAAGAGCAGAATGAGAGAAGTTTTGAAACACATCCTGAAGAATTGCTCTCTAACATTCTGCAAAAGGACCTTCTAGAAGATCATATAGGATCATATTAACACTGCAATAAGATGTGTCAAGGCAACAATAAGCAGAATTTCATATAACGTGGAGGGTTTTCCTTACTAAGTCCTTGTATTTTTCTTCTTGTTTAATTCTCATTTTCTACTGTAAACACACACAGATCATATGCTGTTTTCGTAGCAGGTCTTAGCAAGGAAAGCTTTAAAGCCTCCAAAAAAGCCTAGTCACATGTCCAGTGTGTGGGCAGCCTACATCCAGAGGTCTTCAAAGCAGAAACCACTAGCCGTCATTGGTGCACAGGACAAACCCTACAAGCCAACTGGCGTTTCTGTTCTGCCTAATCACTCAAACCTTTCTAGCAATGAATCCTGTGAGGAAGACAACACAGATGATTTAACTGTGGTCTATTAGTTCAATTCCTTTTTCGACAGTTCAAATGCATGGCAGATGTCTGCCTAAATTAAAACCATAAAAACAGGCACCATAAAAAAGGCCACACATAGGCCTGTTGTTGTAGATATGTTCATTAGAAACATGAGCCCTTCATTTTATTGCTCTACACAGCTCAAGGAACTGACAGCTAACTGACCACTGGGCAGCGGCATGGACTTATTACATTGTGAGTGGCTGAGCGATGACTATCTCACAGTCATCCTAAATCTGTTGGCCCAGGAGGAGGGTAAAACACATTACCCAACAAACATGACCGTATATTTGAGGCTAATCGGAGGGAGCTTTTCCTGTGTGGGAAAAGAAATTGGCCCAAATTGCTCATTTATCCTTCTCTCACATCAACAAAAAACTCACAAGCTGTAAAGTACAGACTTGAACTGTGGGCTGTTTGGTGGAGAATTTGGGGAGAAAATGTACATTTAGATCATCTCCCTGAACCAAATTACTTTCAGAGGCCACAAAATACCCCAAATGTCCTAGTCTGACATGACAATAATTCAGTGCCTCTGGACCTGGTGTGGAACGGTGCTGTGGGAGTGCTCTTATCGATTGCTTGGCAAATGTGACATCTGTTGAGAAATTGAGTAGCCTAGAAGCAAAATCTATCTCAGACCAAAGCACTCATTCATCTTTTTTTTAATAGTTTCTATGGCCAGTGTTGTGGCCTGAATGATTCAGGGAAAACATCTAATTGTGATTTTTTTCTGGCAGATAGTGTCACTGTGACTTAGGTGTGATTACTGTCTAGGCCTATAGAGAGAGAGATCTGGGCCTGTTTTTTTTTTTTTTGTTTTAATCTAGCAATATAAATTGATTCTGACTTGAGGTTTGAACACTGAATGTAGTGCCTCAGTTGTGGTTGTAAGGTCAAAGAAAAGGTGTTCGGTTGCTTTTGATTGGTCTAACTCCCATGTGTCAAACACAAGGCGTGCAGGCCAAGTCAGTCCCATGACAGTCCTATTTAGGCCACAAAATTATTGAAATTCCCTCTCTTTTAATAGCCCTGAGTTGCACTACAGTCCTCAGCATCCACTGCAACATGGTCTGCGTTCTGACCCCCAACAACAATCTATGGGCCAGCAGTTATGCAAAAAGAAAAAATGCCTAGTTAATGTCAAGTTCAAGCAAAGACATCTTTAAAAAATTACCTAAAACAAATTTTTATATAAAATTATTTTTGAAAAAGAATTGAATGCCTATTTTGCTGTTTTGCTGTATATTTTGAATAAACAATGCCCTATTTAGTTCATGGCAAAATGTTAAGTAAAAATAAAATAAAAACAGAGATGGCTCATAGATTTGTTGATTTTTTTATTTTAAATATGGCCCTTTCAGTGGTTCTGTTGGACATTCCAGGTCTAACCCATCTACAGGCAGTTCCAGGTTCTGTGGTACTGCATTAAATTTCTCCACTTAACCCTCCTGTCCTCTTCACCTCCCGCCCCTTACTTTAGTGTTCCCGGTCAAAACTGACCGGTCTGTTTTAACTGCTCTTAAATTAGCACAAAAAAACATTTTTCACCTCCATATTTTTATTCAACCTTCTCTGGCTGTGAACAATGTCTCAAAGTAGTGTTTAACCTGAATTTATAGAATTAGACGTAAAATAACTGCAGTGAAAATACCAATAGAGTGAGCGAGTTGGGGCGGTGTGTATGAGGATGTTCTCTGTCTGATGGATGAATACAGTCTGGATACCCATTCGTTTCCTATGGCGGTCACTTTTGACCGGGATACCCCACAGGTGCAACAATTGATTGATTAAACCATTATAAAGATGAAATAAACTCAAAATTCAATTTTAAGTTGTAAATCGGTCAGATTTGACCCAAACACTACAGGAAGGTTAAGACAATTTTGCTGATAATACAAGGTATGAATAAAAAAAATGCAGCTCTTGTGGTTTGAAAACTGCACGACTAACCTTTCAGTCTTACCAATATGGCATATCTCTAGGCAAACATGGACATTTGCAAAATAATAATTTACTTCAAAATCCAATTAGAACAAACCACACCTCTGTATCTGGGTATTACACACCGAGGGACTCGTGAACAGGCCGTGTCACTTTCGAAGAACAGCTTCACGGCTCACAGACGAAGTCTTTCTGCAAACGGGTCTGTTTTCAGACGTTTTTATCTTTTTTGCTGTAGTTTTTTTTTTTCTTCTTCAAAGCCACCACACCACACGGAGGTTTCACAGGAGCCCAGCCTCTTCACCTCTGCTTTACCTGAGAGAGGACGCCGTGCCCAGGTGCCCCCACAACGGGACAGAAAGGTGTTCTTCACAGGGCCTCTCTCGACTACTACCGATAAAATCTTCGCCCACTTGACCAAAAGTGTAATGTGGCCACGCGGAGTGATTACACACGGACAGGAAAACGCCGGAAGATAACAGTTTCCCAACGTGTCTGAGGTACTTTTCATCAACCGACGGCCAAATTGCACGCGACGTGTCAGCAAACCGGCAAAAAAACGAAGTTTTCAAGCTCCTACCTCAGCCTGAGGACCGGGAAATCCCTTTTAGAGCTGGTGTTTCAGCTGCCGGTGTTTTCCTCGCTTTGGGGAGGGACTGTAGCCTCCACACACACTGAGTTTGGCGCTGTGGAGCTCCCGGATCTGTAGTGTGTACACAGGAGCAGCCTGTGTGCCTCGACCTCCCCAACACACACAGCCTTCAATACCGATCAAATCACAGCCTGACTCTGCTGACAGCTTGACCAACTGGCGCCATATGGAAGCTGGCACCCACTGCAGGGACGAACCTTTTCGATCAATTTCCACATCTGGTCTTCATTCCTCACCTTTTGCTTATTTTTCTCACGATAACACGCCCAGTAAACCTGAATGGCAATATGCATAGACGGCACTGTTTGGGAAGGCCTATTTGGCACACGTCCATTGCACACCGTTCAAAAAGATGGGTTATATAGGACAGTGAGTTTTATGTACAACCACTTTGTGCTACAAGCCTGACATTACCTTTTTTGGTGCTATATGGAACCGTGCACAGCACCGTCAATCTGAAGAACCACTTCAGCAAGGAATGGTTCTGTATAGAACTCGTGATTTCAAATAGAACTACTGAAGAGCCATGAAGAACCATCTGGCACACTAAGAACAAAACTAGGAAAGAATGGGAATGGAAAGATTACTCCCTTTTTTTTTTTACTGATTGGTAGGCTGACATTTCCTGGAGTGGAATGCACTGCCTTCCTTTCCAGATCCCTTTCTCTTACGCTTCCTGGTGTTTTTCACATAGTCCAGAAGCCAAAGGCGTGTTGGTGGGGGAGTGGAGCAGTCAGGAGCTTTTCAGTGAAGCAGTTTTTATGCTTACTTTGGTGTAACTGCACCTCTTTTACTGGACATAACTATGGCAAGCAAATCATGAAAAGTATTGCCATAATAGGGTCCATGACCATGGTAGCTAGTGCCAAAGACCTTTTAGGCTATTGAATGTTAGTGTGTGTGTATATATATATATATATATATATATATATATATATATCACATACATACATACATACATAATGTGGATATATATGTATGTATGTGTGTGTCTATATATATATATATATATATATATATATATATATATATATATATATATATACACACACACAAACACATGCATATATATCTATATCTATATATATATATCTATATATATATATATATATATATATATATATATATATATATATATATATATATGACACACACACACACACAAGCATCCCCTTATCGTTAATGGATTCAGCTCAACTCCTTCAAGCTGCACCCTTTGCTAACACAGACAGTCAGTTGTGCACAGCTTGTATAATCTCCATAAGAAAACATTGCCAATAGAATGGGCTGCTCCTCTTGCTTCTTCTTGATGGACTACTGTAGACCTTCAGGATGAATGGTGAAGCCCTACAAGCTGACCTGTACTCAGGCTACATGTAGTGACAAAAACTGACCTAGTGCCTATTACGACAGGAATAAGCAAAAAGTGACTTTCTCAAATGAAAACTCATGCCAATGCCAAAAATATAGTCAAATAACTTTTTGGTTCTAAATCTTCTAGTCTGGCTGCTGATTTGAATGATCAGCAGCATTTAGTGTGTTTATCTTCTACACTTGTTTTATACAGAAAAGCTTTCTTCTGTCAGTCAGGTTTTATTTTCTTGTAACCTCCCCCCTTTTGCCATCTGCTTCATGTGCAGTAGATCCCTCCATTACTGCCCCTATTGTTTCTGATGGAGATGAGAGCAGGCAGTCCAGTCCATTGCCTGTCACTGTGGTTTTAGAAGTGATTGTTCCCAGTCTCAACCTGCATCACTGCTAATGATGTTAAATTCTAGATTTAGAAAGCTGGTTAGATATGCTGTTTGTTCAATAGGCTGGCCTATCTGTCCATAAAGCTTGACCATGTGGAACCTAATTATTTTAAAGGCTGATTTAAGCTCACATTTGCATACCTTTTCCTGAAACCCAATGGAAACACAAAAAAGGTCTTAAAAAAGGGAAATTTAATTTGAGAATTATAATCTGATGTCAAAGCAGACAAATTAGAGTAAACGTCCTGTTGAATATGTCGATCTTGGTCTGAATATGTAGTGGATTGAAATTGTGCATTCCTACTGAAGGTTAATGTAATATTAATATGGAGTCAGCTCTCTCTTTTGCTGCTATAACAGCCTCCACACTTCTGGGAAGGCTTTACACCAGATTTTGGAACATGACTGCAGGGATTTGCTTTCATTCCATCACATTAGTGAGGATGGGAACTGATAAAAAACCTGCATTCCAATTCTAAAAGTTTAATGAGGTTTAGGTGTTGGTTCTACAGACCAGTCAAGTTCCATCACACTTGACCGATTTTGTAGACCTGGCTTTGTACACGTGTACACTGTCCTAATGAAGCAAGAAAAAGTTGGAAGCACACAATTACCTAGAATCTCAATGTATGCTGTATCATTACAGTGTGTGTATTATATTCCTTCACTGGAACTAAGGGGCCCACACCAAACCAGGAAAAAAGCCCCAAACTGTTCATCCTCCTCCACCAAACTTTACAGTTGTGTTTTCAGATTGTGTTTCCCAACTCCATCACTTCGGTGAACATTGGTCCACTGATTTTTCAAAGGCGGTGTGTTTTATACCACTCCAGCTGGCAATTCACTTTGCACATGGTGATCTTAGGCTTGTCTGCAGGTACTTTACCGGGTCAACCCAACCTGTGGATCTATTGACGAACAGTTCTTGTGTTGATGTTGCTTTCAGGGGTGGTTTGCAACTCTGTAGTGAGTGTTGCAACTGAGGACGGATCATTTTTACAAGCTACGTGCTTCAGCACTAGGCAGTCCTGTTCTGTGAGCTTGTGTGGCCTACTGTTTTGCAGTTGAACTGTTGAACTCCCAGACATTTCCAGGGCACAGCCTTGATGAACTGACTTGCTGGCAAAGCAGCATCTTATGCCAGTACCACAATGAAAGTCAGCTTTTCAGCATAATCTACTCTTTTCCAATATTTGTTTCTAGAGATTAAATACCTTGCTTGTATGCACCTGTTGGCAATGGCGGAAACAGCCAAACCCATCATTTCAGAGGCTTTTGGTCATTTAGTGTACCAGCAGCTCCTTGCTTCAGCTTTGTAACAAACAAAATGGTTGGGCTACCACTTTGTTCTTTTACAATCTAAAACTGCACTTATAATAACCCAACGCAAACTGTTCTACCAATGACATCATTAGTGATGTCAAACCTGACATGGGTGCCCTGACTACAGCAATTAATTAGGATTGGTTGCTGTGTAGGAAACCAAGTTTACATTGCACTGTACAAACAACATGGTACTATTGGAAATCCAATTAAATTCTGAATGCTTTGCCACAGATATGGAGCTAGGAATTTAATTTTCTTTCCAGAGGCAGTGCACAGTGGAGGGACAAAGGCACACTACAGAGGCCTCAATTTCCTGAAATGTAGAATTATCAGACATATTTGAGTCATCATGATCTGTCATGATGCGTTGCCTTTATGAAACATCAGGAGCGTGAGCGTTGTATAACTTTGGAAGCAGCAGCAGTGGAAGTCAATTGTAACTTATACCTGTGTTTCTCAAAGTCCTGGCATTAAATGTATTAATGTTTTCTCTGCTCCGACACAACTGGCTCAAGTATTTGACTAACTCGCACACCTTTCCTGTGCTGAAGTGGTTTGTTTGAACAAGGCAAACACTAACACATGTGTCAGGCAATGATAGGATTGAGAAACAAGGCCTTCTATCAATGTAACTAGTGCCATCTATTGGGGAACACAGGTACACAGTTGATTGTGTAACTGTGATAATGAATTCATTTTTTCCCAAATCAACACTGATTGATCACAAAATTGAAAAGCTTACACCAGCTTACTATGAAAAACAGATCTACACAACATAAGCAAGAGTATTAACTGAGATACTTGAAAAAAATGCCTTAGAATAACCCTAGCCACAATGCAAGTCATTTAATGTGAATTCATACAAATAACACATGAGCACATCACTCAACATCTTTTCATCATCAAGTAAAAGAGTTAAAAAATACACCTTGTATCCATTTATTAAAGTATCTTGTCATGGCCTGTACCATTTTTTCCAACACAACTAGTGATTAACGAGTTGCACAGCCTTGTGCAACTGCGTAACTAGTCCCGAACAACAAAACATTCTGCAGTTGCAAATATATATCGCAATTTAGTAGTAATCTTCATGTGCACTAGGTGGTAATTGAAGGCATTTAAGTCAGTGTTCCCACTGCTATATTGTGAACATGTTTGGTAGCTTGGCCTGAGAGGTCTTACTTATGTCATTCAAAAATAGCGCACTATACATCTTAATTACTGGATAAAAAAATTGGCCAATACATTAAAAGTGAATATTACTGTGATTAGTCATTTATTGTGACTATGATCTGTCCATCATTTTGTTCTGAGTCATTTGATCAATGTACAGTTAACTATACAGGACTAGTGCACTGTTTTCAGTCGTAATGGTGAACATGGTGATAAACACTGGAGGACAGAATAGTGAACCCAAAATAATCCTAACAGGAAAAAATGTTAAAAAGAGACTGAAGAATCTTCTAGAATAGGAAAGTTCACTCCAGCTCTGTAGAACCCTAGTTTTACATTTTCCTTGGTTATGAATTCAGCCCAATAAAACTGCATGGAAAATAAATACTAAGTTTTGCAGTAGTAGTAGTGTCCCTCCAGGACCAGAGTTTGACAACACCTGTTCCAGAACATTTACCAGACAGTCTGATATACTTGCTACAGGCCAAAAATGGTCTTATATAGAGTCCAAGTGAAGAGCCAGGTAGATGAGATTGATGGTGATGCAGGCGAAGCCGACCAGGTTGCTCAAGTTGGACAGGCCGTGGTAGCGGTAGAAGCTGCTCCTGTGAGCCTTGTATTTAGGATCCTGCTCGCGGAGCT
The DNA here is from genome assembly GCF_015220715.1 of Pygocentrus nattereri. NCBI lineage: Eukaryota > Metazoa > Chordata > Actinopteri > Characiformes > Serrasalmidae > Pygocentrus > Pygocentrus nattereri. Next base: position 5,080,465 of record NC_051224.1, read on the forward strand.
TAACATAGCGCTCTCTGTTGGTGCTAAAGCCCACCTCCTCACCCAGGCCATGCTCCTGCTCAACCTCCCTCATCACCAGCATATTCTCAGTGACAGCCGGCCCGAACCACTGTGCATTCAGACCTGCCATGATCACTGCCACGAAGAATAGGGCCATCTGCAGAGAAAACACACAGTTATATAACACTTTGTATGAGTGTGTGTGAGTGTGGTATTAAGACTGCTATGGTTAGTCAGTAAAGTGTATGTCATCTATGATGATTATTATTATGATTAAACAAGTCATTTGCATAAAAACAAAAAGGATATATAATCTATAATGCTCAGAGACTCATGACACAGTCATTCTGAAAGACTGCAAAACCTTACAGCAGTGCCTTCCAAATTTTGTCCTGAAGTACACCTGCCCTGCACATCACTCTGATTTCCCTGCTCCAACACACCTGATTCTAAGTAATCGAGCTAATTAACAAGCTCTTCCTCAGTTGAAGTGTAAGACAGGAGGCACTCTAGGGCTGCGTTCCCAACAGCATACTACAAGTACTGACTGTGCTCAAAAGGAATAAACAATATGGATTATGTGACGAATATGAAATTCTCCAGCATGCCAAACATTCTCGGATGTTGTAATACTCTGGCTATTCTAGTATGCATCCAAAGCTTTCCTTATTATACACTGCATTCCATGACACAAGGAAAATCAGCTTGCAATTCATGCTAAATAGTGGTTGGAGGAAAATGAGATGGGTCTTGGGATCAGTCTCAGCCCCCAGGGTTGGTACAGTCTACTCACACCCCTGCCCTGTACATGGTTTATGGCAATTTTGGTGTACTGGATAATATACTGCATATGTGTATGGAGAAGAATGCAGTACAAAGTAGACAGTACCAAGTATAGTGTTACAGAAAACTTAGTAAATAATAAGTTGTGCATTATCTTGTAAAAAGCACAAGCAGCTGATATTTTATGCATAACAATATTTTGTTAAATATAAACTTGGGGGGCTGCCCAATTACAGCCTATATATGGGAACCACTGCAGTATGCTATTCTGAACATAGTCCAGGAAATGGGGCTTGTAACCTACGAATGACGGGAAGTGTTGGGGGAACTATGGATTTGATTGTTTGTTGTGCCATAAAAGAAGAAACCACTTCTTGCACAGTACTATGAATGATAGCTCTGCTGAGACAGTTACAAAATAAGAGGTAACTGGTTCGATAACTCAAATCAACAGTCATTGAATTAAATAGTTATAATAAATGCTAGGTGCAGCCCTAGTGTATAGTCAGAGCTCACCTGTATAGACTCATGCCAGTCTAGCAGCTCCCTGGGATGGTACACAGCATATATTGTCAGGCTGACTGTGTTGCTGCCCAAGAGGCAGTAGAAATACCAGGGGAACAACTTACTTTGCACCAGGCCAAATGTGTGCAAAGGTACCTGGGACACCAGCACAAACCCTGAAGGAAACCAAGACGAAGAATAAAGAATCGCCTCAACAGTGAGGAGCTGTTATGAAAAGCACTGTGGGAGAGGAAAGGGCATTACCTGCAATAAACGACACCCACACCTGCATCCCCCAGGAGAAAGCAATCACCAGCAGGTGAAGCACCTTCACCAGGTCTGTTGGGTCCCCCTCAGTGGCCATGGCAGTCTCCTGTGAAACACTGACCTGAATAAGTCAATAGATTACAGCTAATAGTCTTACAGTAACAGTACAGATGTGGACCCTCTGAAATGTGGATGCTACCAGCTCCTGAAGTAAAATATAATTAAAATCCTACCCAGGCATACGTAGCAGTTATGCTTCAGAAATGCCACTGATTTTTCAGACTTTGTGCATAATTGAATGGTTAGTCTGAATTGTTCAAAGTGGTGGTGATAGGAACCAGACATCTGTGGCCATTAAGGCCTCTAAAAGCTCACTTACAGAAAGTCACAACATTATATGGTAGCAAATACGCTGCCTGTCTCAGACACTGCCTTACTACAGTTTTGAGGAAAGGATTTGGTCAAAACATACATTTCAAAAGCCATTCGTGGTGGAGAAGTACATGTAAGGTGCTGCGAGGCAAAGCAGCCCACAAAGCAAACTTACTTTGTCAGGGTTACCACTATTTTACCAACATGAACATTGGCGTACCTAAAACCCCAGAAGACGCATGTAGGTTCAGTGGCCATTTTGGATCATAAATAAAATGGCAATTTCTGCTTTGGAGACAACGTGACCCCTGGTTCCTATCACCACCACTGTGAAGAAATCTAACTCGGCAAGTTTCTCTACAGTTGCTCATTTTACATCAAACCCCCTCTGTGTGACTTTGTTCACATTTCAATGCCTAAATTATCCAGACATTTTTAAAAGTCAGTGGAATTCCCCTTTAAGGGAAAATCAATACAATAATCAATAGAAGCGTGCTGAGCTTACAAGAGCCCGTGCACCGATAGTTCGAATCAGTTATCGACAATTATTTCGCACTAAAATGCGGGGAAAAAAAATAAGGCGCGGGAACGAGAGCGCAGCCTACTAAGTCGTGGCCACTCATTAGGATCTCGTTCCCACGCGTTAATAAGTCGTGGCCACGCATTATTATTTTTTTTTAAATGATTATTTCTACAGGATGTCACCAGCGGGGCTCCGTAGGTTTTGTTGTACTGCACAGATGGAAAAACGAGCTGCAGGAGTTGTTCAGCGAAGATAAGCCGAGTGTTGTTCAGCCCTGATAACAGAAACAGGCCGCTGTCGTCGCTTATATCAATATGTCGCGTTAAGCTTACAGTTAGACTCGGAGGTCCGCATACAGGCTCGCAGCTCGGCCATCGCAGTCTTAATGTCCGGCAGCAGCTTCTCTATCTCAGCTCTGTTTTAGCCAATGTGATATATGCCAGCAACCATGACCTGCTTGCGCTTTAAACCGTGTCACTGTCGCATCGAATCTATCGCGTCACATTAACGTCCTTATCGAACTTCAACGAGGGCGCAAAGCAATTATCCAACGTTATGAATCCGATAATAAACAGGACGTCTGTGTTTCTCGGCTCACACTGCTTGATTATTATTTATTCGGAGCCATATACCAGAAATGAACTGCTCTAAACACCATACCTGTTTGATGCTTTAGGTCGGTTTAGCTTTTGGACTTCAATCTTCGAACTTGATGTTTTGGCGAACAGGCATTTTCTTCATTGCCCAAACACGCCCGCTTGTGTTGCCACGCCCACAAAGTCAAACCCGCGAATCCCATTCTTCATTCAAATACATCCGTGACATGTTATCCAATCACAGCCGAGAAGAACGGAACAGGGTCTTTTGCACCGCCTTCAATTGTGACGTCGGGAAGATGTCATAATCTGTTCAGTTGTTTCTCAAGTCGTTTCCTTTTATGTCACTCCTCCAAATTACCGGCTGAACTGAAGGGAAAATGGATCACAATGAAGATGCAGTGAGTTCAGATAATTCAGGACTTTGTTTCGGGGGGATTCCACCTGCTCTTCTAACTGTCTGCGAACGAAGTTATCCGGGTTGGTTCAATGGGAATTGCGCCATTGTAGAGAAAGCAGTCATAATAGTTCACAGTGGGGGTGATAGGAACCAGCAGAGGTGGACGAAGTACACAAACCATGTAGTTGAGTTAAAGTAGAGACACCCGAGGTAAAATATTACTCCAGTTAAAGTAGAAGTTCCTCCTTTTAGACCTCAACTTGAGTAAAAGTACTAAAGTATTTATCTTCAAATGTACTTAAGTATAAAGTAAAAGTACTAAAAGAGTAATTGTGGCTCTGATGTCCTGCTATCATTTTTATAACCAGACTGGCTTCATGAACTCATTTCAGGTGAAAGTCCTCCAGCGTCTCTCTTGGTAAACCAGTCTTTTAATAGAACGTCATTAATTAGTGACGCTGACGTCTATTAAAATGATCATAAGCACAAAACACTGAAGGTAAACAGTTTCCATCAGGGAGAACCGAGTGGCTCTGAAATCACTTTTTACACACAAGCAAAGTTTCAGTTTAAGATTACTTTGTAAATTAGTTCCAAGTTGAATAAAAACTGGCTTTAAACTCAGGATCACAAATAAGTTTTCCTTTACTGTGTTGATCTGTAGGCCTCTGTTCATAAACATAAAACCCAAACTAATTTACTATAAAATGAAATTGTTTGTATGAATTCAGAAAAAAAAGAAACGCGTCAGTCACGACTGCATATGTGGACATATTTCTATACTGTGGTCTATTTACAGGTTAGGTTAGTTCCATCATTGGTGCTCTGGCTTTGCGCTTCTTTTGTTTTGACCTGTTGTGTTTTTATACACACAAAAACCAAAAGGAACGACAGATTTCTCAAAATGTAGTGGAGTAAAAAGTCAGATATTAGACTCTAAAATATAGTGGAGTGAAAGGAAAAAGTCACCCAAAATGGAAATACTTAAGTAAAGTACAGATACAGAAAAAAATACTTAAGTACAGTAACGAATTACATTTACTTAGTTACTGTCCACCACTGGGAACCAGATGTCTGAATAGTTTCCTAATTCCCCCAAAAGCTGCCCCATAGACAACTAATACACAAACTGGTTACAAATGCGTTGCCTGGCACCTGAGACATTGGAGACATATGGATAAATCCATTCAAGGTGAAATCCATAAATAAAAAATACCACTATTTTACCATTATCCGCTTTGGGAAACTCAGTAAAATGGCTACATATTTGTTGCACACATTGTGACCCCACTGTAAAAAATCGAGTCATTAAGTTATAATGCAACAGCAATATCAAAACACTATGATTGACTTTGATTACATATCATTAATTCAGTTATGCAGAAATTTTGAAACCTCAGAACCCCCCTTTAATTTAACTGTGATTGATGACTAATGTAGTTATATGCTTTTCTATTACAGAGTATGGATACTACTCCTGCTTGTGACGGTAGAGGTCTTGTTTATTACTTTGTACATTTATGTACTATATATAGTTGGAATAAATACTTTACATGAATCCATATTATATTATTAATGTATTGCTTCACAAGGTGAATGTAAGCAAACTGCCCATCCTGACATTGAGAGACTGAGGGCAGGGATAGACCTCCAAGCAAAGGTATTGGTGTGCTATGGGCTTAGTGAAAACTAAAGCAACAAACATGCTGATATCTTCAAAAAGATTTTAAAGGACTGTCTGAAAATGTGTCTTGCAGGTCATTGACTCTCTGAGTAAAACCATAGCCGTACTGGAAGCAGACAGAAGTCAGACAGTCAGTGCTCTCTCACATCTCCAAGGTCTGTGAAGCACAAACTGATTCATCTGTCCTTAATAACTCAAACATATGCCATAAATCCATGGTACCACTGTCTTTTGCCCCAGCTGAGTTACACAACATTGCCAGGCAGAGAAAGGGCCAGAACCTGGAGGAATGCCTTCAGGGGTATCTAAGGGTTACAGGCAGTTATGTTGGAGCTGAGCTTTTCAGGGTGATAGATCCCCAGAACCAGGATTGAACAACTCTGCCTTACACTATCTAAAACTAAAGTAGTGGGGTGTACATCTCTATCAATTTGATGTAATTATGATTCTTTAGGAAGCAATTCTAGACCTCATGAAATCTTCAATTCCACCACAATTATTTTCAATTGCACTGACTGTTGAATGTTTTACACAGTAGTGGAATACAGATCATAGGACGATACACCAAGCTTTTTTGGACCCTCTGTATAATAGCATGAAGCATTTGCTCTAACTTTGGGTGTATTTTTACACCACTAGTTAAGAAAAGGTTTTATGTTTGTAAACGTCATGCTATTGACCAGCTGGTGGCTACATGTTTCTCTCTCAACCATGTAGTTGGAGAATCCTGTGGGAGCAGATTGGAGAGCTGAGGAAAGCAGTTCACAGAATCCAGCTCCAACACAGCAAGTTTGGATTTCCTACTTTTTGCCACTTAAATATGGTCTTGTTCTCCTCACTGCAACCCGGTCGAATATAGTGTGTTTTAACAGCACAGATTCTCTGAGCCTTATAGGAATTGTTCATTTAAAACTCTAATTTGAAGTGTTTGATCAGCCAGGACATTTTGGTGTCCAGTTATTTTTTAGTTCAGTCAATAGTCACCCAACTCTTTTCTATTAATACTGCTATTCATTTTATTAATACTGTCCCAAATGTTATCAAAAGATGATGTGATGGGAATCTGACATGTTGCTTTGCCTTCAGAACTTCACAGGGAGGACATCCTAACTGAGTCACACCGCAAAGACATGGTAGGCCTGTTGGAGACACTTCGGTCATGCCTACATTTTCGTTATATTGGGTGTTGATCAAAGTTTGCTTCTTTAGTTTTGCGCTGGAGTTATGAGGCTTCTATAGCTAACCAGTAACGAAGGCGTATAGCCACTGGTTTGGTATAATGCAAAGTACTTTGTTAAGCAATTTAAAATGTAGTTGCTTATATGATCTCTGACAGTGTAAGACATGTTGTTACCTAAGAAATGGAAAAAGTTCACACAGGTGAGTTAAAACAGCCGCAGCAGACATCTTGAAGCTTGGATTATTTCTGTACATCTGTTTTTATAGAAAACACCGTGCCAAATTTCTAAGACTACAGAAGCAAACTTCACATATCAAACATATCTTGGCTGTTTGGCTGTATTTAGGCTAAAGATGTATGAATTGTGCTAATTTGATTTATGGTTGAATCAACCCTTCAACATGTAATGCATATAATATGTACAATCTTAAGTGTACTTAAGTATATTAATAGGAAAATGATTTTGCTTTGTGCGTTTTTGTAGAGCATTGAGAGGATGATTGACACTTGCCAATCAGAGGATGTCAACAAACAGAGGCTACTGAGGCAGAATGATGCAGTTAGAGTCAGGTATAGGGTGAAAAGTCTGAAACCGCTGGTGAAAAAAAGCTTCTGCTTTTCATTGTTTTCTAATTTGATATGGTTTTATCATATTATCAGCATACCAAATTGAGTGCAGAGTAGAATTTCTGAATTTCTTATTACTTGTCGTCGTGCATTTCTTTTGCTTTACAGACAGTGTCCACTCAAGCCGGCACAGATTCTAATCATTCTAATCACTAACAGTGACAAAAGCCTCTGATAAGTAGATTAAATCCACCAGAGAGTTGATGAACATGAGTTTCAATAGAAGGAAAAAAGATTTTAAAAATCAGACCTTTTTGGATAACGGCCTTAACAAATATTTTTTTATAAATTTGCATAAATTGGAATAGACCTATACCTAGAACTAGTGGATAATATTCCATATTTCTGTTTCATTTTACTTGTCATAACTTTGCTTTAATGTTTCCAAATTCTAAAATGTTCTGTTGTTTATTTGCAAGATTAAATGAAAACAGTCCAGGATTTACAAAGTTGCCTCAGACTTTTGGTCCTCACTGTAAATCCCTACAAAGGCCAGATTACTAAAGAAGATACTAAAGAAGCAAGCTATGAATGTCATAGACGCCCTGGAAAATTGTAGGTTGTGTAAATTAGACCTTTTTGTTAAAAAAAAAAAAACAGTGTGATAAAGCCAAAACAAAGAAGCTGCTGGTGTTCTCAGAACAATGGACTGACCACCCCAGAGTCCAGACCTCAACATCCAGTGTTTGAGATTACTTGTAACAGGAGAAGCAGAGAATGCAAGCAACTTCGAAGACTGAACTTTGGAGGTTTTTATCCAAAACAACTGAAAGCAAGTGTCCTTAAAAGAATGGAAACTGTAAGGCAAAAGGGTGGACACACTTTTGACTGGAAATTAAATAACCTAAGGGTGGATTCTGACTTTTATACAGTACTGTACACAGAAAGACAGTTCTCACACAATAGAAAGTCTTTGGTCGTGTTAGATTTGCGAGTTTTAGTACCCTTTATATTCCAACCCTGGTCTAATGTGTCAGAAATCCAGACCAAGCTTCAAAATCTAGTCATATCCAAAGGAAAAGCTCCAAAGAAAACAGGTAGGATTTCAGAGTATGTGTATGTCACTGTATTTCCTGGACATTGAGAGTAATAAAACAAATACATACCCGTAAAAAATGTTTTTAAGGGTCCTTTATTAAAGACATTGGTTACATATAAAACAATAAACATTCAACAGTATACCCATTCGAATGCATAAATGGTTCTTTGCATGGTTAAATGGTCCTAGGCTGTGATGAAAAATCTATTTTATATTCTCTTAGAAATATTGTAATTAGTTAGAATGCAAGCAAGAAAAAAACTAAGTATGATTGCCATATCAGCCACTCACTGTTGAAATATTTTTGACATCTAACCGATAATATGAGAATCTGCACCAGGTTGTGGGATGAAAACAATCCCAAGGCCTTTGCTGCCCAGCTCAGACTCAGACGAACGCTTAAACATCCAACACTTGACAGCAAAGGCCAAAGCACTGGTTGACATAACAGCAAGGTATTTTCATAAAATGACTCCACAATTTGTTTTCTCTTATTATACACATAAATATCGCTGTTGTCGGAAGAAAACCTCGTATCTCCATTTTTGACGTTTTTCAGTTTTTGACATAATTTGAAAAGACCTGTTGTCCTTCACATTGTGTGTGAAGTTCATGATGAACGGACCAAAAGAAATAACCAAAAATGACTTGGAAAAAAAATCTGGTTCCATTGACTTACATTAAAAGTAGAGTCGTTTTTTTTTCCTTCTCCTGTAAAGTTTACCATTTTGGAGATACGAGGTTTTCTCCCGACAACAGCGATATGCATGTTTTACACGTTTTGCTTAGACTACGACTTGCAACACTGTGAGTGCTAATTCAGTGTGAATGTTTTCTTTTTAGGAGAAAATGAACTGCGAGGGATGTGGCAGCTCACCTCATCTTTCCATGAAGATAACTGCTAAATAAAATGCAACAAAGGTTTTTCTGATTTGATATGTTGTCCACACAGGATAAAACAGGAGAAAGCGTGTTTTTAAAGCGTCTTTATTGAGAAGTGCCATCCTAGACCGAAATACGGCCACGCTTCTGATCACCTCACCTACTGAAAGTGAGGCAGTCAACCATCATCAATAAAGCATCATTTATGCTTATGGTGAAAATCTGCTACAGGACGGTTACCACTCAGTTATGAGTATGATAACGCTGCATTTAGTGGTTAGAGTATCTCGCCGTCTGGCTGTGCACACTAGGGAGTGAAGGTGCACTGAATGTGTGACCTTTAGCGGTGCTGCTCTGTGCGCTACATTATGAAGTAGGCCATGTTGATGGTGTGGATCATTTAATATGAGTGGTTTAATCTTAGTAACTACGTAATCATAGAGGGTCATTTTTAGTCTACTATGCTTAGTTATTTCGACACATATTCATAAGAAATCCTTAAATCTTATATATCAGTATACCTATGCTTCTCTCTCTCTCTCTCTCTCTCTCTCTCTCTCTCTCTCACACACACACACACACACACACACACACATACACACATTTTCTAAGCCACCCTATGATTCTCACCATATGCTGTTCATGAGAAACAAAGTTTTTTTGAGGAGTTCATGGTTAGGGACCCATGAAAGGAGGGAATGTGGAGTTTTAATAAGAGTTTCCTCAAAAATTACTACTTTAAAATTGCTAACATAAGTCATAGTCATATAAAAATTGTTGAAATAAAGGAGTCATATAGTTGAGACAGACAGATCACTTAATTTAGAAAACAGGCCTAACGTTTGTGTGTATGGGACAGAATGAACTTCTGACCCAGGCAGTGCGTTGTATAAAAGGAGATTTATGATGGCAGAAAGCACCTGTGGTTTAGGAGAAACACTGCCTGCACAGCAAAAATATGAAAACGAACGAGCTTTTAATGAGAAGACTAGATAAGGACTGGCAAAAGCTCGCCCATGAGCCAAATTAATGAGGAAAGTGCCCAACTAAAGGCCTTGAGGAGGTCAGAATGACTTGATACAGAAAGGATGAGAAAATTCTATTTAAAAATATATCTTAAGAGTGGTGGGAAATAAAGGTTTACCAAAGACTTGATGAACCAAGACGTAATGGGAACCAAGAGGTGATTCAGGGACATATACCAAGGGGAGGGGGGAAGAGCTCGCCCCGAAATGGGATATAAAGAAGGATGCTTTATGATGATCTTTGCATTTGGTTGTCTGGAAACCATCTGGCCACCTGAAGCTCAGTAAACGAAGATGAGACCTTTTCCTCACTTCCACAAGAACTCGGCGGCTGAAGTCTTTTATTCTGCTTTCTCATATTTTTGGTTGAATATTCTTTTACTTTTGTTTATTTTTGAAAGTGATTAGACAATAATCAGAACAAAACCACAGTACAGAATAGACTTAGTATTTAAACCTCATATGTCGGGGCTTTGGGAAAGGAGAAAATAGCTCTTGGTCCCGACAATGGTAAGATACTTATTTTTACATTAATATATCCATAACATGCCATATTGCCAGGTACATCTGCGGTTGGAAAAAAAAACAATTTAATCACATTAAATTTAGATTTGCTTTAAATCTCATTCATAAATTCACCCTTATTTTTTCTCCAGTCTCATACTTTAAACTTCCAATGAAGAAAAAAACAATGGAAATCAATTGAAGGAACATAAATATCTTATTCCTTTCTTCGTGTTCACAGTGGTCAGACACATTTCTAACTCCTTCATTAGTGTCTCTGAGTCTGTTACACTGGGAAACTGCTCAGGATGAAGCGTTTGTGAAGGCTGCCTTTGTTTCGACCGTCGTTCGCTGAAAGAGAAGCCGTGAATAAGCAACTAACTTCAGCCTTGTAGTAGCCTACTTCCTAAATAGCAGTGGTGGACAGTAACTGAGTAACTGAGTAAATGTAATTGGTTTCTGTACTTAAGTATTTTTTCCTGTATCTGTACTTAAGTTTTTCCATTCTGGGCGACTTTTTCCTTTCACTCCACCACATTTCAGAGTCTAATATCCGACTTTTTACTCCTACATTTTGAGAAACCTGTCTTTCCTTTTGGTTTTTGTGTGTATAAAAACACAACAGGTCAAAACAAAAGAGGCGCAAAGCCAGAGCACCAATGATAGAACTAACCTAACCTGTAAATAGACCACAGTATAGAAATATGTCCACATATGCAGTCGTGACTGGCAGGTTTCTTTTTTTCTGAATTTCTACAAACACCATTTTATTTTATAGTAAATTAGTTTGGGCTGGTTTATGTTTATGAACAGAGGCCTACAGATCAACATAGTAAAGGAGCTCATCTGTGATCCTGAGTTTAAAGCCAGTTTTTATTCAACTTAAACTTGGAACTAAGTTGTAAATAAATCTGAAACTGAAACTTTGCCTGTGTGTAAAAAGTGATTTCAGAGCCACTCGGTTCTCCCTGATGGAAACTGTTTACCTTCAGTGTTTTGTGCTTCTGATCATTTTAATAGACGTCAGCGTCACTAATTAATGACGTTCTATTAAAAGACTGGTTTACCAAGAGAGACGCTGGAGGACTTTCACCTGAAATGAGTTCATGAAGCCAGTCTGGTTATAAAAATGATAACAGGACCAGATCAGAGCCAGAATTACTCTTTTAGTACTTTTACTTTATACTTAAGTACATTTGAAGGTAAATACTTTAGTACTTTTACTCAAGTGGAGGTCTAGAGGGAGGAACTTCTACTTTTACTGGAGTAATATTTTACCCTGGGTGTCTCTACTGTAACTCAACTACATGGTTTGTGTACTTCGTCCACCTCTGCTAAACAGGGACTAACCCACATTTGATTTCTGCTTCATTTTTGTTCAAAACACCCTAAAATAGGTGATGTATGGCAGCAGATGTATTTTTTTGTTCACGCATGAATCACACGAACAGGTTAGAAACCAGGCTACGTGCCGATTGTTGCTTGAAAGCCGTGAGTAGCTTCTCTGTGGCGCACCGCTGTGTCCGCCGGGTGGCAGTAGCGAGCCGCTCCACGCCACTGCGCGTTTCCCTCGCTCGCTGTTTTCTGTTTACTCGGTGTTGTTGTCCGGCCGCGGTCGACGCTTTCTGGGTTTCCTGCGCACACGGTGAGGCACTGAGTCAGGGCACATCCAGCTTAGCGACCCGCAGCGTGAGAGAGACACACTCGCGGAGCTGGGCGAGTTTAGCTGTTTGGCTAGCTCGCGGTAGCGAGGTCTGCAGAGCCTCCCGCTCAGCTGCCGTAACGTTAGCTTTAGCCTTAGCTTTACCCTTAGCCTTAGCTTTAGCGACTTACCAGCGCGTTACATGTTTATTCATCACGTAAAATACAGGACTGTATAATTTAGTAAACAACGTACGAATCACGCTTAGAGTTAGCTCGCATTTACATTTACGGCATTTGGCTGACGCTCTTATCCAGAGACTTACAGTTTGATCAGTTTACACAGGTAGGCCACGGTGGTGTTGGGAGTCTTGCCCAAGGACTCTTATTGATATAGTGTAGGGTGCTTATCCAGGCAGGGGACTGAACCCCAGTCTGTAGCGTAGAAGGCAGTCTACATTTACAGCATTTGGCTGACGCTCTTATCCAGAGCGACTTACAGTTTGATCAGTTTACACAGAAAGGTGAAGGTGGTGTTGGGAGTCTTGCCCAAGGACTCTTATTGATATAGTGTAGGGTGTTTACCCAGGCAGGGGATTAAACCCCAGTCTACAGCGTTGAAAGCAGAGGTGTTACCCACTACACTATACCAACCACTAGTCCCACTGCTTACAAACTAGTAGAATCTTTTCTCAATGTATTTATCTGGCTAACAGCTATCTTAGCAAGTAACTTAGGACAGTTGTAAAAGCAGCTTAACTGGTGAAGTTACGCTGCTCTTAATGGTATTTTTTTGTCCTCTGTAACTGTCGTGTAGTTAAGAGGTTATGATTTATAACACGTCTTTGTTAGCTAGACAGTAGACGTTGGTGTCTGATGTTAGAATACATGGTCATTAGCTCAGTTGGCCTTTTGTGAATGTTGTATGTTTTGTGTATTTCTCTCTTCAGACTCATTTGGTTGACATGGCTCGTAGAAAGTCGAAGCGAAAGCCTCCTCCTAAGAAGAAAATGACTGGGAACCTGGACACTCAGTTCACCTGCCCTTTCTGTAACCACGAAAAGTCCTGCGATGTCAAAATGTAAGAACAGAGCTGCACCTATTCACTGATAGCAAGCCAGCTAGCTAGCTTAATTCTCTTCCTTGTTTTTAACGAGGTCGGTCACCATGGAAAACTGGAGATTGTTGTCGTGTACGTCTGTAAGTCGAGGTGGACAGTGCACAAAAAATGTAACCTGATGGACGTTTTCATATGCAGAGGAACTCGTGCCAGGTTGAAAAACAATCAGTGTGTTGGAAAAACGTGGAAGGCAGTGTACACGTGGCATAACTTTCCATAGTGACATGTGGAAAAATGGAAAACAAATCCTCTAGTTCAAGAGTGTCCAGTCTTATCCAGAAAGGGCCAGCATGGCTGCACGTTTTCATTCCTAACAAGCGGGAGCACACCTGACTCCACAAAACCTGCAGCCACATCGGCCCTTTCAGGATAAGGTTGTACATCTGTGCTTGATTGCATTGTTTACACATCGTATTGACCCCTTTGCTGATAAACAGTGCACAAAGGTGTGCATTTTAAAGATGGCACTATGGAAAAGTATTGTCATGTGTGCATTACAATTCACGATTTTCCCACTGTGGTGATCACTTGTTAATCTGGTGCGAATTCCCGTCTGTATTTTCTCATCCGTAGTACATGAGATTTAATTAGTTGAAACCAGCATATTGCTGTTTTTGGGAGAAAACCTTGTGTCTACAAAATGGTAATTTTACAGCGGAAGGGAGAAAACTACTTTACTTATAATGTAAGTCAGTGGAACCAGACATTTTCCCCAACTACTTTTTGGCTCTTTCTTTTGGTCTGTTCATCATTGAGTTTACGCACCATGTAAAGAGCAGCATGTATTTTCAAATTGTCAAAAAATGAAAAACGAGGTTTTCTTCCATCAGCAGTGACAAAGAACCTGTAATGCCACATCTAAAAACTGAATTTCATGTTTCATGTAGTGCACCCAGATTAAACTAATTATGCTTTCTTTGTAATGACATGCAGTTAGTGTTCTTAGAGTACTGACAGTATCCGTGATATGCTAAGGAAAGCATATTGTGTTGTAATGGCACAATTTATCACACTATTGATATATGGTGTCATATTGCCACCTGCACCACTAAGGCATTTCCATTGGTATTTTAATGCTTCAGTAATACGAAGTGTTAATATTAGCAATGCAGCTCAGGAATATGAGCCCAGACGTGCAGAAAATAAGAATTTCTAACAGGTTCTGCCTGGTTAGTCATATGTTGCATCGGATATTTGGCCAAACTGATCATTTCTGTGATTGAACGGAGGAACCAAACTCATAACCTCCAGTGAAAGTAACCCAAGCAGCTCTCCATAATACAGTAGTTGAATACATACTTCATATTTCCATCCACGACTAGCTAAATCTCTTACAGTTCAACGTGACCCCTTGCACTGATAGTATATGCTATAACTTTAAATAATTTAAAAGTTAAACACTTGGGTCTGGATGCCCGGACAAAAACCTGGTCTTGGACAAAATTTTATTACTAATTACATTCACTGTAAAGAATCCTGTCTAGTCTGAGCTTGGGCTTATTTTGGTTCTGGGGAAACTGGACTGGACACTGAAGCAACGTATTGTTTTTGTTCACTTTTAGGGAGAGAAGTCGAAACACGGGAATAATATCTTGTTCTGTCTGCTTGGAGGAGTTCCAGACACCCATTACCTGTATCCTCTTTATCAACGTGAAATTATTTTGTTCATTGCATTTAGTTCATGCTGTAACACGTTTTTGTCATTAATATTATCTGTTAGTGCTCTAATAATAAGCGTGAATGAGCAACGTTTTTCCCTTGACCTCTGCTCTAGATCTCTCGGAGCCAGTGGATGTGTACAGTGATTGGATAGATGCTTGTGAAGCAGCAAATCAGTAGCTCGTCTTATGGGGTCGGCAGTTATAGAAGACGTGTGGTCCCAATGCCTGAGGTGCATCTTTTTGTCCTGGAATCACCTAATATCAACATCCTGGATCTCACTTAGTCACATATGGGGAAAATAGAAGTATGGGACATCATCTAGACCATGTTGTGAAATGCGAAACCACATAGTTTTCTTTTATTAAGTGTTACACAATTTGAATAAACAAATGTAGTGTTTCTTACTGAATCAAGATCCATTTGATGGTTGGTAACCACGATGTACACGTAACGCTTTCTTTTCAGAACTTGTCAACTTTTAGTTTGTCTTCATTTTGCTTATTGATTTAGATATGATATGATTATTGATTGGGGCAGCCAGTGTCAATAAATTTGTCTGCATATTGTTTCATGTTGGGAACTCTGTTTTTATGTTTTGATTTCAGTTTCACGTCAGGTTTTACATGTCTGTGTCATGTAGTGACTGTCAACTAAGACTTCTTTTGAATTGTCACTCATTGACCATTTTATTAGGTCCATTTACCATATAGATGCATTCTGCCTATCTACAATTACAGAACGTAGTCCATCTGTTTCTGCCCTTACACCTCTTTCAGGTCAGGACCACCTCTGAACAGGTACAGGTGGATCAGACTCAGCAGTGCTGCTAACATACACACACTTGTCAACACTTACTGTCCAGTCTGTTAGACACACCTACCTTGTTTGTACGTCTTGTAGATATGAAGTCAGACGATAGCTCAACTGCTGTTGCACGGTTTGTGTTGCTCATGTCTTCAGTGGTCAGTTTCTGGCTGTGGGATGATTTTGTCTGTATTTTTGGTTGGTGGTCTATTCTCAGTGACCCTGAATTGTTTAAAAGCTCAAGTAACACTGCTCTATGTGTGATCCACTTATACTAACATGTCACTATTACGTCAGTCTCACTTAAGTGCTGAGAATGAACCACCATCTGAGTAGTGCTTGCACAGTGGGGGTCCTATTGACGAACATGGTAAAAAGGGGACAAAAATGATTTGCAGAGACACAAATGAACTGTAATCTGTAATTATCAACCTACAATGTTTGCCTTCGCTATATGATCAAAAGTATATGGACACCCCTCTTAATTATTTGGTTCAGATGGTTGACGCACATTGCTAATGGGTGTATGCAATCAAGGACATAGCCATGCAATCTCTATGGACAAACATTGGATTGTACTGATCAAACGGTCAAAGGATGCAACTTTACCACAAGTCAGTTTGTGAGGTTTTCGTCCTGGTCAGCTGACAGTAATATTAAAGTGCAAATATTTAGAAGCAGCAACAGTTCAGCCACAAAGCCATAGATGACACAAACTCACAAAGTAGGGCCGGTGAGTACTAAAGCAAGTACTGTGAGGGGGGGAAAAAAGCCTGTTCTTTGTTGCATAGTTCACTACAGAGTTCCAGACTGCCACTGAAAGCAAAGTCAACACAAGAACTATGCCTCAGGACCTTCATGATATGGGTTTCCATGGCTGAGCAGCTGCTCACAAGTCTAAGACAGACGTGCCAAGTGTTGGCTGGACTGTTGTAAAACACACTGCCATTAGACAAAGGCATTGAAAATGTTCTCTGAATGAATCGCGCTTCACTATCTGGCATTCTGATGGACAAAAATGGGATTGGCCGATGCCTTGAGAATGCGACCTTACTGGAATGTGTAGTGCCAACCAAGTTTGGTGGAGGAGGGATAATGGCCTGGGGCTGTTTTTCAGGCTTTGGGCCCTTTAGTCCCAGTGAAGTGTAATATTAATGCTACAGCATACAAAGTTATATGCTTCCAACTTTGTGGCATCAACACCCTTTACCTGTTCCAGCATGACTGCTCATGTGCACAAAGCAAGGTCAATAGAGACATTGTTAACAAGTTTGGAGTGTAGTTACTCCAGTGGCCTACACAGAGTTTTGACCTCAACCTCACTGATAACTCACAAGTTCTCACAGACACACTCCCAAAATATTGTATAAAAGCCTTCAAAGAAGAATGGAGGCTGTTATAGCTGAAAAGAGGGGGGCAACTGTATTATTGTGCGTGGTCTTGTTCAACAAGCTCATATAGATGTGATGGTTGTGTCCACATACTTGTGGCCATATGGTGACATGGTAAGTGGACTAATTATAAGCCATATGTAAATGTGACGTGTATTTCTCAAACACACCAGAACTAAAAAAAAGTCATTGTTTTAAAAATAGTGTAGTTTAATGATCTTTCACTTGCTCAGCCATTGATGGTAAGCCACATAAATAATCAGTAATCAAATAATATCCTGCTGATGCCTGGAGTCAAGAGAAACAGTAGCTCAGCATTTAGATCCCTTTATGTAACATTCAGTCTTCATTGGTATGAAGTCTCTTTTATTAGTTGCATGGTTCAAATGCTTGCTTACGTTTGACACAGAAAAGTGTGTGGCTGCATTTTATGAGGTGCAATGCCTTCTCTCTTAATAATGCATTGGTATACACGTACTTTGGCGTCATATTTTATTGTCTTCAGTAAGTCGCTGTGCCAGCTATGCCATAGAAAGGGAAGTATGTAATAAAGCTCACATAAATCTAGTTTTACAGACAGGTTCAGATTACAACCATAACAGTTTTCTCTTGTCAGACTGCAAATTTGCCACTAGATGGCTCTCTAGAACAGACCTACGGACCTCATAATTGGTGATGCAACACTCACTTAAAACACTTGTCTGAATGGGCCCTAGTGTTCATACTCATCTACGCCCTGGCTCTTGTAGAATGAAGGACATAGAGGGCCCACATCTAGGGTGGTACCACAGATAAAGTGGTCTATGCTGGCTTTGAGTGTATCAGGCATTTTAAATTCAATCATGTCACTGTTATTGCAGGAGCAGAGGCAATCAAAGTAGCTTATAAGGTCCTTCCTTGCTGTAATGTTAAAATCAAGTTTCATTTAGCCTAAACTTGGAATGCCTGACAATCAATATGCCAAGACATGTTTGGTGATTAACATTTGCTTCTTTAGACTTGTTTGGACTGTGTGCAATCTTGAAAATTTCAATTCTTTTGAAAGCAGTTTCAAAACAATCTCACATCCTTACATTATCACGTACTGGATTCAGCTTGCTCCAATCGGAATGATCTGAGGCATGCCAATTCCGCAAACAATACTTGATGAAGCACTGAAATTAACATGAAATTAAAGCTTTGAATGAGATTTTTGCATTTTTTTCACTATCACTTGTGAAAGTGTTTTTGACTACTTGAGAGATTCATTGGTTTGGTATTCCTGCTCTTTTTCACTCCTACCGAGGTTTCACATTTTGTGTTTTGTGGTAAATCACGTGTGATACCACAGCTCAGCAGCTGCACACAAGCCTAACATCACTATGTGCAATGCCAAGCATTGGCTGGAGCTGTATACAGCACACCGTCATCAGACTCTGGAACAGTGGAAACATATTTTCTGGGTGTATTTAACTATTTGGCATTCTGATGGATCAATCTGGGATTGACAGATGCCAGGACAGCACTATCTACCGGAAAGCACTGTGCCAAAAAAGGTTTGGTGCAGGCCTGATGCACTAGGTCAGACAGTGTTCAGGCTTTGGGCTTAACCCTTTAGTTCTAGTGAAGGGTAATGCTAATGCGACAGCGCACACAGACTTGTTTGCTTCCAAATATATAGCCTGTGTGATGTCAGATCATGTGTGAAACCTGGGTTTGAACCATCCAATCAGATCAAAGCAATTGATTTGTTTTACTTTGAACAATTCAAATGATTAGTTATGAGCATCACTGCTGAAAAGTCTTTTTGGGTGACATAGAAGCAAATTTCAGACACCAAACGTCTCGGCTGATCAAATATACTTGAGGAGAGGTGAAAACCGTAAATTTTATTTTTTTGGTGAACGATTCCCTCTGTGAAGTGGATTGCTCACAGTGTTTAATCATAGCCTTGATCTCACTGTTCTGAGTGCATGCGGTTATATTTGAACATCTAATCATTGCAATCTTTTGCCTCGTGCATTTTTAGACTGGGATGATCTATTTGAGCCAGAAAACAACATGTGAGGATGCTGTGAGGATTGGATTTCATAAGTGAGGCACCTGTAGTCAGCAGCTGCACACCTTGCTGATCTGCACCTGAACAATACATTTGCCTTCTTCCACTTCACCAAGAATTATTCTACTCTACAATTACCGCTCGTCTCCAATGAGCTCTTAAATTCGTTCTAATCTCATTCTCTGTAAACTACCTCAGGTGCTTCTTACTATACAAGTTCTAATCATATCAGAAACCTTTGACTACACAAGTTTAAACAGACTTGACTCCTTCAAATATATCTGCAACTTCTTTTAACTATAACCCATAACTTGGATATAGCTACCATATACGTTGATAATAAACTCACATAATCCACTTAAAATTTTCTTACCTTGTATGGTTAAGGCATGTTTCATATTACTAAGAACGAGGCAAAGAGAGTGACTGGAATGCGAATATGAAATTTTATGCACTTCCAAAAGCCATGCAATACTGCTGTAGTGTACATTCTTCTGGTCATATTCTGCACCTTTGGAGTTCAGCTTGATTTAAAGCCTCACGGCTAGATGATCTGATATGTGCTTAAGAGCAGTCTTTGGATGCTCTTTATGGAATGAAAGAGTAGTCTAACCAAATCAAAACGGCACGTTGGATTTTGTATGTCCAACTGGACTAACAATGCGTTTGCAGTGTCCTCTCAGGCAATGAGGCGTCTATCAATAAGGCAGATGCGGTTGTTAGTTAGATGTTAGTGAGTGTTCACTGCTTCTGAAGTCATATTGATGTGGTTGGTTAGTAGCACAGCAACTTCGTGGGACACTTTTTTCTAAAAAATATATCTATTTTTACTTTTCCTATTGACCAAACTTCACAGCCCAAGCTTTGTGATAATTTGCAGCATTAGTGGTTTTTGGGGCTACTACAATTTCCTCTTAAATTAAACTAAACCAAGCTACAAAGCATCATATAGAAGCAAATACAATTAGATTTTTTTTCCCCACTGTAATGTCTGGTAGGAAGCACAGTTTTCTTTCCTCTGCTGTAAACGGAATGTCATGCACATGAGGTGATAAAATGCTGCTACACTCGAAAAATAAAACTTACTATTCTGAGTGAGAAGCAGGAATAGCCAGTGGCAGAAAAATAAACAGCAAAATTCTTTGTAGATTTCTCAGAAGTGAGCAGACCTACTTTTCAGCTTTGGTTGATGGCTGTGACACCTGTTAACAGTTCTGGTTACGGGTTGACGTTTAAAATACAAGAAAACAGTGGAAGTTAAAAATGAAATGGGTGAACGTAAAAAAATAATAAAGGCAGTGTGCGGGGTAGCTGTCCACGCGGCTTAATCAGAATACTGGTATCCGTCAATCTCCCGCATGTCCTGGCCGTTGTCCATGTAGTCTTCAGGGTAGGTGCAGTACTTTCTGTCATAGACTTGGCGCGGGAGGCCATAGACCGTCATGCCGGACTGAGACGCCACCTTGTTGGTGCCCATCTGGAGCGAAATGATGGATGTATCACAGCTCTCCATGTCCAGCTTCTTATTGAAGATTTGGCGCTTGGTGCCCGGCGCTGCCATCCCAGACTGAAGAGCAAGGTGAACAGTTATTGAACAACATGTAAAGTTTCCCAGATTACTCTAAATATTTTCGTATGGTTTATGGATGTTGATCTTAATATTCAGACTGACACTACAAATCTTACCGAACCAGATCTTTATTTTCTAAATTAGAATCTGACCCAATCTGATGCCAAAAAGCTGATTCATGCATTCATCTCCAGCAGGAAAGCAATTTTAACACTGTCTTTGCTGAACACCCTTAAAAGACAATATTAATGCTTTGCCCACTGGAGCAAGAAAAACATCCATAATACTCTTATTCTTACTTCATGCCATTTGTCTCCCAGCCAAATTCGAACTGATTTTAAGGTACTTTGACAGGTTTACAAGGCTTGGTTCTTAATACATGTCAAACACTGTGTATATTTGGTTATTATATATATATATATATAAAACACAAACACACACATGCCACTTTATTAGGTACACCTTGCTAGTAAAAGGTTGGACTGCATTTTGCCTTCAGAACTGCCTTAATTATTCATGGCAAACTTTCAACAAGGTGTTGGAAACGTTCCTCAGAGATTTTGGTTGGTTATTTGAGTTACTGTTGCCTTTCTATCATCTGGAACCAGTCTGCCCATTCTTGTCTGACCTGTCACATCCACAAGGCATTTTCGTCCACACAACTGACCGCTCACAGGATATTTCCTCTTTTTCGGACTGTTCTCTGTAAACCCTAGAGATGGTTGTGCGTGAAAATCCCAGTAGATCAGCAGTTTCTGAAATACTCAGACCAGCCCGTCTGGCACCAACAACCACGCCATGTTCAAAGTCACTTAAATCCCCTTTCTTCCCCGTTCTGATGCTCGGTCTGCACTTCAGCAGGTTGTCTTGACCACCTCTACATGCCTAAATGCACTGAGTTGCGGCCGTGTGATTGGCTGATTAGCTATTTGTGTTAACAAGCAACTGAACCGGTGAGTGTATATTATCAATTATTATTAGTAACTTATTGTCAGTGGGTTTGTTGGGATAGGGCACTATAAAATAAATAAAATAAAGTGGCTTGTGAGTGTATATATACACATACATGCAGTATCACACAAAAGTAACTTAGTCAGTGTGCAGCTTGTATAGCAGTACAGATTTATTGTCCTTTGAAAAGAACAACACAGCCATTAATGTCTAAATAGCTGGCAACACAAGTGAGTCCACCTCACAGTGAACATTGTGCCCAAATTGTGCCCAATTGTGTCGTTTTCCCTTCCTGGTGTCATGTGACTCATTAGAGTCACAAGGTTCCAGGTGTGAATGGGGAGCAGGGCTGTTAAATTTGGTGTTTTGGGTGCACAGTGGCCAAGGTTATACAGCGGTTTTCCAGGACAAGTTCCACTCGAAACAGGCCTCGCCAGGGTCGACCAAAGAAGTCCACATGTTTAGCGTCATATCCAGATGCTGGCTTCAAAAAATAGACGCATGAGTGCTGCCAGCATTGCTGCAGAGGTTGAAGTAGAGGGAGGTCAGCCTGTCAGTGCTCAGACCATATGCCGCACTATGCATCAACTTGGTCTGCATGGCCGCCATCCCAGAAGGAAGCCTCTTCTGAAGCTGACACACAAGAAAGCCCGGAAACAGTTTGCAGAAGGCAGGCAGTCTAAGAACATGGATTACTGGAACCATGTCCTGTGGTCTGATGAGACGAAGATAAAATTGTTTGGCTCAGATGGTGTCCAGCATGTGTGGTGACACCTTGGTGAGGAGTACCAAGACAACTGTCTCTTACCTACAATCAAGCATGCTGGTCTGGAGCTGCCAGCACTAGGGAGCTGCAGTTCATTGAGGGAAACATGAATTCCAACATGTACTGTGACATTCTGAAGCAGAGCATGATCCCCTCCCTTCGGAAACTGCACTGCATGGCAGTTTTCCAACACAATAACGACTCCAAACACACCTCCAAGGTGACAACTGCCTTGCTGAAGGTAAAGGTGATGGACTGGCCAAGTATGCCTCCAGACCTAAACCCAATTGAGCACCTGTGGGGCCTCCTCAAGCAGAAGGAGTTGTCTAACATCCACCAGCTCCGTGATGTCATCATTTAGGAGTGGAAGAGGATTCCAGTAGCAGCCTGTGCCGCTCTGGTGAATTCCATGTCCAAGAGGGTTCAGAGAGTGCTAGATAATAATGGTGGTCACACAAAATATTGACACTTTGAGCACAATTTGGACCTGTTCACTGTGAGGTGGACTCACTTGTGTTGCCAGCTGTTCAGACATTAATGACTGTGTCTTGAGTTCTTTTCTAAGGACAGTAAATTTATACTGCTATGCAAGCTGCACACTGACTACTTTAAGTTATATCCAAGTTTCATTTCCATAGTGTTTTGTGAGATTGTGTGTGTGTGTGTGTGTGTGTGTGTGTGTGTGTGTGTGTGTGTGTGTATTTTCTCTGTTTACCACATATAAACCAAACACAACGGGAAAGACTGTATAAGCACCTGACTGGCTCCTTTGTTGGTTCCCATCTGCAGGCTAATTGTTGACTGGTCCAGGGGATTCTCCATGCCAACTTTGGGGTCATAGAGGTGACGTCGTGTGCCGTATGATGTCATACCCTTTTGGCTGGCAAACTTATTAGTTCCCATCTAAGTGCCAAAATGAGAAAAGGAAAATCCTTCATAAATAACTGGAAAAGCCTCCCATGTACAGTTTGGCCTAATCTCTTACTTTTTTTTTTTTATTTGCAAAACTTGCTTTAAAAATTGTACACAGCAAAGACACACACACACACACACACACACACACACATAGGACAGACCCACACATGGGCTGACCTGCAGGCCGATAACATTGCGTCCCTCCTTCAGTTTCTCAGGGGCGAACCTGCGCTGCTGTTTCTCTGCATACTTCACCCCAACATCATACTTGGAGTGGAAGCCTTTGGATTTAGCCTGAATGTAGTAAAGGATAGAGATATGGGTAAGTGCACATTACATGGGAGACCGATGCAACAAGAGGATTTATCACAAAAGCTAACGCAGATTGCCTTCAGTGCTTTTAATTATACTAGATAAATGTTGGACCTTGTTGAAGCACATAACTGATATATTGATGGACTTAAGGTTCTTAAAAGAAAACCCCGTCTGACTAACTGCTATTAATCGCAAATTATTGTCTGTTAAATGGGCTGGTCATTACATCAGCTTGCATCAGTTACTAAACCTCTACCATGACTGTAAGCTTTATTAACCATGCACTCCACTGCAGGAGTCCATTATTATTAGCATAAAAATGAATAAGAAACACATGAACCTAATTGAGTTTTTGAATGTATTCCCAGCAAAATGACAAAATGTCTTTTTATTTGGAGTTTTCATTATTTTATCTAATTTATGTGAAAGTTGCCAATGACTCGCTAACAAAAAGCACTTTACAAAAAGATAAAAAGCATCCAAAACTGCCAAAAAGGCCTTCAGCTCAGTCACTTCTTGAAGCTCTGGATTTGTTTTGGTCTGGTATAAGCTGATGGTCAGGAGGAGTTTGTTATACACTGGAGTTCTCCACAGCCCCCCTATGGAACCAATGCCGTTCATTCTTTAATTTATTCCTACAGCCAGGCCTGCATATTGAGTGAGTGGATTTTCTGATTCGGCTCATCTGGTTTTCGAGACTCCAATACAAATGTTTCTGATTAGCAGAGTGTGGAAGTCCATATGTTTGATGGCTCTCAGGAAATACATGTGCATGCAGATGCACCCTGCATGGAGCTGTACTTAGCTAGGCATGCATTTCACTTACCATCCCAGCCAGCGCAATCAGAGTGCTCTGAACCTGAGTGTGGTTGACATTCTCAAACAGGTCATTGGCCTCGAAGATGTCATGTGGCTTCAGGCCGTACTCCTGGATTGCTCGGACAAAATTGCCAATGTTTTCCAGCTGCGAAAAGAGGAGCAAACTGTGTTGTGGTTGATGATTTAGGTAACAGAAATACAGCCATCTATAAACATGGGTGTATTGCATTCAATTACAGGAGGAGATCTGTGCCACAACACATTTTATTCAAATCTGGAAGTAATGACCAGTGTCCCTTACACTTTATGGACAAAACACCACATGTTATAGTCAGGGCTGAAAACAGGACTACTGCACTACTGGTCGAAAGTTTGACATTTTTTTTCATAATTGATCATATTTACATAATGTTCTTTTTCAAACCTTTAAAACAGCCACACCTTGCCTTTGAACACAAATTCAGTCCAGGCTTTCATAGAAAACAAATCTTCCCAGACTTCATTTCCCAGACTTTGCATGATCATTTCATTGGAATTTATGAGATTTTCCAAAAAGTGTTCACAAATCTTCAGTACAACTCGTTTATGACCATCTGCTAATGTAGAAACCATATAGGCAAGTTTAGACAAGTTCGTTTAATTTTAATACTGGTATCATAAGAGCAGGTGTACTCAAAGTTTTGACCAGCAACGTACATGTACCCCATATGTGCATACGGTCAAAGCAAACATGAAAACTCCCAGCGTTATCTGGTGACGCAGTAGCCACATACCATCTTCATGAGAAAAAGAATAGATCTGATCGCCCTTGCTCAAACGACAGCTCAGCTGTAGCGGAGAAGTGATGTATTAAACATATAGAAATGTTTCTTCCTTTCTAGGGTGGGTCGAGGAGAGAGAGCCGTGCGGCCACACGATGAGATCAGCGCAGTTGAGTGGTGGAGCACTATGGAATGTAAACAGCAACCTTCACATCGCTCAAGGCTAACTAAACGAACTGCTACTGAACTGGCAGGTTGTGTATTGGACTGCACTGACATGGAGATGAATTGAAAGCAGGACAGTTATTCTACTACGTTTCTGTCAAATAATAGCAGTAGCAGGTTGTAGAGTTTATGGTAATACCGAATAGTATGCCAGCTTAGCTTTAAAGCTCCAATCAGCTTGTCTTTCAGAGCTAAATTACATGCAAACTCACCATCAGCCAACTTAATCTAGAACTGCGTGTTTTGAGAGAAAAATGCTGACATAAAAGCATCGTTTCTGTTAACAGTGCATTAAAGTTCCAAAAGACCTGCTGTGCTTGAAGTAACTAATAAAAACACTTATTATATGTGATGTATTACCTATCATATCTGTCAAATAAGTAATGTTTCAAACATTATTAAACCCTGAAGAACATCTATCATTTTCTGTCTGTCGATCAGACACATTTTGCATGAAGGAAAAAGTCTGAAGGAAATGTTGTTAGTTTCTTCTGAGAAAATACAGTCAACAGCTCATAAAATAGAATTTTTTTGTGGTGAACGTAAAAAATTTGTGGATGTAAGAAATTAATTGTCAACTGACTGAAAGATACAATTTCAAAGATGAAATGCTGCACATGACATAAAACGTTCTCCAATAAATTAACCTGTTAATGATATTTATAAACCTCAAACTAATCAATTTAAAGTGAAATATTATTTTGAGTTTTGTATTTATAGTCAGGTAGTGTAGTATAATTCCGCCCAATGACTGCTGCGATAGGCTCCAGCACCCCCCCGTGACCCTGAGGGAGAAGCGGCTTAGAAAACGTGTGTGTGTGTATTTATAGTCAAGTAATATTCTGTCTCAGCCGACATTCTGTAAGCTGTCATTTATTGAGTTCACTTAATGTTGATGGCTGAATAGTCTTGACTTAATTTATAAGGCTGCTGTAAGTCTACAGTAGTAAATGCTGTTCTTACGTAATTTAATTGTGTAGCTGTGTTTTTATTAGCTCAGTATGGTTTCAGTGGGGGGGGGCATCCTCAGATGCAGGTTTGACCCAGATATGCATGTGTTACAGCACTTTACGACACTTAAATCTTGCAAGTTGGCTTACTGCTGGGTTTTATACTGCATTACGGACAGGGGGAGACTAACAGCTGCACTAGAGCAGGGGCGTTCCAGAGTGCTTGGCGGCCGAGGAGGGCCGCAGAGTGACGCACACTTCTAGAGCATTCTGAGATTTTTAGGAAAGCATCTGCAGGGATGTATGCTGTTTTCAGAATAGTACTGTTCACCTGATGCCAATTCTGAGTGGAGTTGTTGATTTTTTTCACGGATCCGGGCTGGAGAGCATTGATGAGTCTGGACAAACAAGAATGAAGAACAAAAAATGATGTAATTTCCTGGACTAAAAAGCTTGTGCACAACACATGGCTATATGATTAGCCCAAAGACAACACTTTTAAAGGTTTAAAATCTCTGAATTCATCTAGAGCATTTCATGAAATGAAATTCATGAAATGCAATCATAAATGTTTAGATGTTTCCAACACAATGAACATGAGAAAGCTGTATAACATTAAGAATGAAATAAAATTATAAATATAATAAAAATAATATTCAGTATGCCTTGTATTTAAAAAGCAGTGATAAAATTTTAAGGCATATAACTTGATGAGAACCTACTATAAACAGACAATTACGACATATAAATCATTTAATAACATCTTGCTGCTATAAAAATAAGCATTGTGTAAAACCATTTAAAACATACCTGCTGGTGTCTAATTTAAAATAACTATTACTATTAATATGACATATGATTCCAAACTTTTTAACAGCTGTTTATGTGCTTGTTGAGAAGCTGTTTTTGGCAAATTCTGCCAAATTCTTATCAGAACTGTAACATTCAGTCATAAAACAAAATGCCATGATTATCTCTGAGAAGAACTGGGTTAATTCATCTGAAGCTGTTACTGACTCGCAGAGAATGACTCCGTCTTTAAGGCCCTCCATGAAGTTGTCTGGAACCTTGCGGCCCGTCACCTCCTGAATCCAAAGCCTGAGCTCCTCCTCCTTCTGAGGGTCATACTTCTGGGCCAGCTTGAGGTTAGATGGTAAACAGAGGTCATTTGAAAGCCATTAACACACCTACATCATATTTGTTACTCCTTCTCTACAAGGGAGTGGGCATGATCCATGGGGCATGGGGTCAAATCAAAATCTGCTCCTGTTAATTGAGGTATTTTCTCAGGATAAGATGAATTATATCAGGACAATGCAGTTAAATTTACCCTTTTAGTCACTCCCATAAAAACTTACACATTAGCATCATAGTAATTAACTATTAATTTATAATAGTTATGGAACAATAAAGCCCACATTTTAAAGAGCAAGAGAACTAGTGCATCATTATGATGACAAAGGTTTATACCTTATTTACAAACCTATTGTAAACATCTTTCAATTACAGTAAAGAGCACCAAAAGCTGAAAATGTGTTATATGGTAATCTCAAAGACGGCCATCATCACACTCAAAACCACCACAGCCTTTAAAAGACATAATGATGGCAAAAGACAATAAGTTTTATGGAACAAAGAAGCAAACTAACTTACCCTAGACCTAACCTTAACCATCACCCAGCTCAGAGCTTTTGTCCAATATTTAATTCGTCCAAATTTCTAAATGCTATTCATCTAGAAATGTAAACTATGCATCCACTTGCACAACGGCATTTAACCATAGTTTATAAACCAAAATATGATCAAAGCTCTCTGCTACTTTTTTACTAGCTCCATAAATGACATTCCTTTCCTTCTCTTTTTTGAAACAGCAGGCTTCTCGAAATAATGCCTATGAGACTGGCTGGGCGGCTGGAGTAATGAGGAATAGCAGAAGTAATATGAAAAAGGCCTGGGGACATTCCTGCATACAGAACTGTAATATTCACTTTACTTGTATTTTCTTGTGTCGACTCACAACAGCTGAAAGTTGGTGTATTGAAGGGGAACTGATCTAGACTCTCTTTCTTCCTTTCTGAAATGTTTGTGCTGCCTGACTCTGACAACACCAGGGAGAGAGTGAGAGAGAAGGAGGAAGAGAGAGAGAGAATGAAAGAGTGCCAACAATAACACTGATTTCAAAGCAGCAGGGGTTTGCTTGGCTTCCACTCCAGCACACCAAACTTGGGAGAAACAGCTCTCTGCCCTACTCTCTCGCTCTCTGTCTCTCTCTCTCTCTCTCTCTCTCTCTGTCTCTCTCTCTCATGTATACACACTCGTTCTCCATGTCACCCTCCAACAATTGTCCATCCATCATCTTACAGGTTTCCACTCATCTCTCTCTCTATCCTCCATCTCTATTCCCTTCTCTTTCTTTCTTTCTTTCTTTCTTTCTTTCTTTCTTTCTTTCTTTCTCTCTCTCTCTCTCTCTTTCTCTCTCTCCCCCTCCACCTCTCTCCAAGGCCTGTCCTTTTAAAGCGAAGCGGCTGCACATGCTAAGCACGTCCGATTAAAGGATGCCAAGACGGACAGCCGTCGTCTCCTGCCAAGGAATTTTGCTTGGGCCTCCATTTGTTGGGCTTTTTTCCCTCTCACTCTGGACATGAGGAATGCAATCAACACTGCCCATTCTCTCTCCTTTCTTTCTGTCTTTTTCTCTCTCTCTCTTGCTAAATAGTGTCTGGGTCTATACGGGTTATCTGAAGCAGGGATACAGTAACTAACTACTGGAGCAAAGTGCTTGGGCCCCTTTATGCTTGCACTACAAATACCTGTGAGCTATTCATTAGCTTAGCGTATCTACTCTCGCCCTTTGCAGTAGAGGATTATGAAGTGAGTAGGAAGAGCATTTAATCAGTGCTGACAAAGACGCTGGTGTGGCGGCCCGTGTCGAAACTGGTAGGTCTCAGAGTTTGGAAAGAATGAAAACACACAGCCTTGTTTCTGCAATTTGCTGAAAACTGGATTTCCAATTTAACTATACGGTGACGAGCACTCGTTTGAGTTTGGACCGAAGGTCTCCCCCAGTGGTAATTTATCTCTCCGCTCTATGGCTAGGATGTCCTGTGGTGCTCCTCCTCAAAGCCTGTTTACAATAAGCCACTTTCCCCAAGCTGCAGACACACAGAGAGCTCTCCTCTTCCTTATATGGGGACCAGTAAGCCACAAGGCTGTCACTCAGAT